>NC_090777.1:1730000-1782500 GCF_040054535.1 Antennarius striatus | reverse complement strand
GTGACGTTCTTCATGGGCCTTTAAGGTCAGGAGGAGACGCTTTAACATTCACCTGATGGGGGGGGGGTCATCTGGTGTTCCTGTCCCACTAAGGCGTCAGGCTGTGTCTCATTAGAACACGTGTGTCAAACTCAAGGCCTGGGGGCCAAATGTGGCCCTCCACATCATTTCATGTGGCCCCCGAGAGCAGAAAATGTCAGAGTGTCTAAAATAAATAGGTCAAAAGTGTGCTTTGACCAAAAACTACATTTCCCACAATGCAGTAGTTCAGCCCATTTTAACTCTGACTAAACGTTGTGAACAAAGTTAACGTCCTAACTTGTGTCTGATGTTATTTTTCTTTATTGATTGATAGTTTGATCCTTGATTGATGGAGTTCTGTGGGTTTAATAACCTGACAAATGAAAAGGATTTATGTTAGAACAGAGAAACAAACAAACATGTTTTTTCTGTCTAACTGTAATGTTTGGAACTAGAATCAGTCAGAAATTCAGTTATTTAACATTAAGGAGTAGTTACATTTAGTTACATTACACTGAGTTACATTTAGTTACATTTATTAGTTACATTAAGGAGTAGTTACATTTAGTTACATTACACTGAGTTACATTTAGTTACATTTATTAGTTACATTAAGGAGTAGTTACATTTAGTTACATTACACTGAGTTACATTTAGTTACATTTATTAGTTACATTAAGGAGTAGTTACATTTAGTTACATTACACTGAGTTACATTTAGTTACATTTATTAGTTACATTAAGGAGTAGTTACATTTAGTTACATTACACTGAGTTACATTTAGTTACATTTATTAGTTACATTAAGGAGTAGTTACATTTAGTTACATTACACTGAGTTACATTTAGTTACATTTATTAGTTACATTAAGGAGTAGTTACATTTAGTTACATTACACTGAGTTACATTTAGTTACATTTATTAGTTACATTAAGGAGTAGTTACATTTAGTTACATTACACTGAGTTACATTTAGTTACATTTATTAGTTACATTAAGGAGTAGTTACATTTAGTTACATTACACTGAGTTACATTTAGTTACATTTATTAGTTACATTAAGGAGTAGTTACATTTAGTTACATTACACTGAGTTATATTTAGTTACATTTATTAGTTACATTAAGGAGTAGTTACATTTAGTTACATTACACTGAGTTACATTTAGTTACATTTATTAGTTACATTAAGGAGTAGTTACATTTAGTTACATTACACTGAGTTACATTTAGTTACATTTATTAGTTACATTAAGGAGTAGTTACATTTAGTTATATTACATTTAGTTACATTTAGTTACATTTATTAGTTACATTAAGGAGTAGTTACATTTAGTTATATTACATTTAGTTACATTTAGTTACATTTATTAGTTACATTAAGGAGTAGTTACATTTAGTTATATTACATTTAGTTACATTTAGTTACATTTATTAGTTACATTAAGGAGTAGTTACATTTAGTTATATTACATTTAGTTACATTTAGTTACATTTATTAGTTACATTAAGGAGTAGTTACATTTAGTTACATTACATTGAGTTACATTTAGTTACATTTATTAGTTACATTAAGGAGTAGTTACATTTAGCTATATTACATTTAGTTACATTTAGTTACATTTATTAGTTACATTAAGGAGTAGTTACATTTAGTTACATTTATTAGTTACATTAAGGAGTAGTTACATTTAGTTATATTACATTTAGTTACATTTAGTTACATTTATTAGTTACATTAAGGAGTAGTTACATTTAGTTATATTACATTTAGTTACATTTAGTTACATTTATTAGTTACATTAAGGAGTAGTTACATTTAGTTACAGTTATTAGTTACATGTGGTCCTTTGAGGACAGCCGTGATGCTGATGTGGCCCCCAGTGGAGATGAGTTTGACCCCCCTGCATTAGACGGCTTCAGGAAACACTCCATCAGGTACTTTATATTCCTGAATGTGTGAACACTCACACACACACACACACACACACACACACACACACACACACACACACACACACACACACACACACACACACACACACACACACACACACACTGACTCCTCACTGAGCTGACGATTGAACACGAGGCAGGTGAGATCATTAAAAGGCCTTTATTTCCTATTGGTTTTTTACAGAACTGGTAACACATATGATAAAGTTGTCATAAGTTATTTGGTTCCCTTGATGACCTTATAAGGATCCCCGGCGTTAGTCCACATCGGGTGGGGGGGTTGAGTCCAGTCAAGGGTAAAGCATGCGATCCACGAGTACGGACATGAACACCACGACACGAGACGAGAACACGACAGGAACCTGACGCCTCCACGCTTCCAGGAGGAGGAGAAGAACTAAAGGAGGACCGAGCGCTCCAGAGGTCCAGCAGGACAGGGTTCCCTCCCGGCTGAACGCCAGCTGCCCCCATGATGCCGATGGGACACAGAAGCAGGACAGACGACCCGAAGCGAAGGCGAGCCGGCGGGGGCTCGTCTGACTCTACAAAGCTCACATCACCAGAACAGAAGGACAGGCGTGATCACACCGACACAGGAGAAGCAGAGTGGACCAGACCGGATCAGAGCGGGTTCTGAGCCCGCTGGGGGGCGTCCACACGGACTGACGGGGGGGCGACTCGTCTACTGAGCTTTGGATCGGTTCCCTTTTTAAATCCCAACATAAAGACGCGGCTGAATCGTGTCGACGACGCTCAGAAACCGCTGACACGGCGGATGTGAGGAAGAAGAACCCCTGAAACAGACGTCAGGTTGTCGTGGCAACAGAGAGATGAACACCGAGACGAGGACATGCAGACCTCCTCTGTACACTGGAGGTCATTCTACTGCGTGTTAATGAACCACGTCTGGAGCGTCTCTGTTGAACCCAGGTGGTCATGTGACCCAAAGCCTAAGGAAATGAACCAATGAGAATTCACCACCTGCGTCTGTTCTGATCTGATGCGGCAGTATTTCAGCAATGCTCTGACCTCTTGTGTCTGATTCCTTCCATCATTTGGTCCCAGTCAGTAGCATCAGCTTCAGCTTCAGCTTCAGCTTCAGCATCAGCATCAGCATCAGCTTCAGCATCAGCTTCAGCATCAGCATCAGCTTCAGCATCAGCATCAGCTTCAGCTTCAGCTTCAGCTTCAGCTTCAGCTTCAGCTTCAGCTTCAGCCTCAGCTTCAGCTGGACAGTGGTCAGTATTGCATTAGATAGATGGCAGTTTAAGGTTTAGAGGACCGATCTGTCCAGAAGGTACGAGCTGGAGCCGAGAGGTCTGAGCGAAAAGAAGATAAAATCTACCATCAGCCCCTCCAAACATCCCTCATTACATCTCTAACTATATATAATCCATAAATAATCTATATATAATCTATATATAATCTGTATGTCTGTCCTATTTTGAAACTTTCTGGGATGCCGATGTTTGTTTAAAACCTTTATGCTAAACTAAGCTAACACTTCCTAGCTTTCACTTTGTATTCAGTGCACAGACAACAAAAGCAAACAAATAATCCCTTTATAATCCAATATAATCCAAACAGTTTTAAATGTGAACCAAAGGGATTCTGAGTGTCGCCGCGTTACGTTCATGACTATATTGTTTTATCGCTAAGCTAGTTGCTAAATGAACCGACAAGCACCAACCAATCAGCATGAGCCGCAGCTCACCAGCAGTGCATCATGGGTAGTGGCCACTAGAACATCCTGCTGCTGAGCTGGAAGGAGAGGAACACGAAGATCCAGTTGGGTTCGGAAATTGCACTCAGCCCAAGAAGAGGACACACTCCGTTCTACACGTTTAAGTACTTCTAGCAGTATTACTGAGAACCCATGGTGGTATTATATCTAGTATTGGTACTATCAAAACAAGGATTATACGTTACTAATCACAATATCGTAAAATCAGCTATCTCTACGTAAGAAGGACTTAACAGCTCTGAAAGTAGAAAAGGACACACACACACTCTACTAAAGCACACACACAGGAAGTGGACTCCGCCCTCTTGATGAACAACAGAAAAGAAAATGAGGATAACTTTAACTCGATAAATAAACTCTAGCTGCTCAGCTGAGCTCTAAAGTTAGTGCTTGAGTTTTATGGCTTTAGTTTTATCTTATTCCTTTGTCTTAAACACACACATCGTAGGATCAACACGCTAAAAGAGACACAGCATGAAGGGTTTCATGTCATTTAAGTCCACGTGGAAATTAAAAGCTTCCAAGTCAACGGAGAGAAGAAGGGATTCCAAGTCGTTTGAGTCCGGGGGCCCCTGGGGCCCCTGAACAGGTGTGTTCCTACAGAGACGTGCTGCCACACATTTCCTCTTATTATGGGTTATTTCATAAATCTGATATAAATACTGTACAGACTTGGAGACCCCTCCATCCCCCAAATTTCTTTTTTTCAAAATAAAATAAATTAAAGATATATACTGTATGTAAAAAAAGAACACACAACAATAACAATCCAGAAAGCGGTCAAAGGTCGACCTTCAGATAAGTGCTGGAACCAAACGCATCAAATGAAAACCGGGATCACAAGGAGTTAGCTAGCTAGCATGCGGCTACATGTCATCCACACACAACACTGACGACACACTGGCGTTAAGAAGTCGAGGCGCGGGGCGGATCCGACCGGAACATTTCTATGTTTGCATGACGTTCGCTCCAGCGACCCCCCAGGAAAATAAATACACATTTTGCTTCATTTAGAAAATATACAGTGCATCTTTTGTTCCCTTCTTTGTGTTAAAATGACAATGACACCATCAACGTACACAAGATATTTTTGCTTTGTCTCTAAAACATGCTCTTATGTACAGTATTTGTAGAAACATGCAGTATCAGCGGGGATGAGCCGTGTTTAGAGGCAGGACGACACACCGACGAGTTGCTCCGTTGCTTCCATGTTGCTGTTTCTTTAGTGTTGCTTCGTCAACAGAAGAGGAAGATGAAGAGATTAGGAGATAAAGAAATGCGACCTCGGTGTACGTCGGTTTTAAAACATGAATAAATACGGAGAAACAGATATAAGATACAACATTCATTAAAGTACTGCCACTTGACTCTTTTAAATGAAACTGATTTAGCATGTTTTGCACAGTTGACTGGTGGTTTTTGCTAGCAGACAGGACTGACCGGATGAGGAACCAGACCTGGGACACGTCAGCAGTGCATACCGTAAGAAACTTGAACCAATTTTTTCACGGTTCCTCGGAAGAACATTAATTTACACATGGAGAACCGATTTCTTTCCTCAGAGGAGACAGGAAGCAACGTCAGATTAGACAGGAAGTCCATCTCCATCTACAAAAACGACCTGTCTGGAAAAGTTCAGTCTGAACGTTTCACCAGTGAAGGAACACATAGAACACAACCAGCACACAAGAATATCCAGTAGTGCAATAACTTCAACAGTTTGGTCAGCGCCTTCCTCCACAACACGTCCTCCGACTGACAGAGAAACCTTTAAACTGTGAGGATTCACAAAACCGTTGAGCAGAAAACAACGAAGAACAACAGTGATGAGGCGACGCACTCCCTCCTCCGCTCTTATCTCTAACATAAATGATTAAAGCTGTGGGTTCTGAGGGAATTTCATCGGTTTGGATTTAAAGTGCTTGAGGAATAAAAGCTGAAGATAAATGAAACCAAACACAACTGGACACAGAAATGAGGGGATGGAGAGAAGAACACTGGAGCTGGAAGGCGTCCCTGGTAGGTTGAACATTGCTTATTTTGTTTCTTTGAAGGCTTGTCTCCTTTATGACGGACAGACGGTTGTGGGGATTCCTTGGTGTCAGGTCCGTGACTAATGGTGAACGAGTGACACACACCACCAGAGGCGGCGGGGGCGGGGTCAATACTTGAATATCACATCTACGGGGACTTGGTTCAGTCTGTTCCCACTTCGTTTCCTCACTTTGTGCCGTTTGAGGACAGAAACAGCCTTTAGCACAGTTTAAAGAAAAGAAACGTAAACGCCTTAAACAGAAAACCCATCACCCCCTGTTCCCTCACGCGGTACAGCAGGGAACCCCCTGTCCCTCACGCGGTACAGCAGGGAACCCCCTGTCCCTCACGCGGTACAGCAGGGAACCCCCTGTTCCCTCACGCGGTACAGCAGGGAACCCCCTGTTCCCTGACGCGGTACAGCAGGGAACCCCCTGTTCCCTGACGTGGTAGTTCAGGGAACCCCCTGTTCCCTGACGTGGTAGTTCAGGGAACCCCCTGTTCCCTGATGTACCCTCTATTTTCTGATGTACCCCCTGTTCCCTAAAGTACCCCCTGTTCCCTAAAGTACCCCCTGTTCCCTGACGTACTGCGTCATGGGAACTCCAGCTGTGAGTCTGACGTCACAAAAGAAAAAGAATCTTTAAATTCTGCGTTTCTTCCTCGTCATGACGTCATATTAAACAATAAGAACCCGTTTAGAAACAAAGGCAGGGGGTTGGAGTTTCCTCTCAGGTTTCCTGAGACGATGAGTGGAGGGGTAACTAATGACGAAGGCAGTGTATCAGTGGGTAACTGCTGTGTGCTTACCCCTACTGGCTACCGGCTCTAGGAATGTACTCAGAACAGAACCGTTAAACCGGTGACGGCTGGCAGGTGTGAACGTGGTGCGCCGCACACCGGAGGAATGGACCTGCTTGTGTTGCTTCTCTATTTTATGGCAGTATAAAGCATTTCGTTATTGAGCACTACGCTAAGCTAACCGTGTCACTAAAGGGACGGGGCGAGATAGGGTCGATCCCCCCATGGCCTACTCAGTTCAGATTGATGGAACCACCCCCCCAATACAAAAATAGATCTAAAGCAAACCAACGGAGTTTCTGTCCATTTGGTGACTCGTCTGGGACTTGTCTGGGACTCGTCTGGGACTCGTCTTGTTTCAGAGACTTGAATTCGTAACAGACGCTTTTTTAAACTACATTTCCCTTCTTTTGAACGATGGTGGAGGAAGGGTGGTGGAGGGGGGACGATGTACAGTTTAGGGTGTTCTTTTAATATACACTGATATATGGGACCTGGGGATGATGGGAAATGCATGGGTAGGTAAGGATGAGGGGGCGACGTGTTCTGGGGGCAGTTTACTTCTTGGCATTAATGGCTGCGACGGCAGCGTCCACCTCCTCCTCCGGCTGCAGCGGATGCCACTGGGCGATGGGGCGGCGGGGGTTGGCCAGCATGTCGGACCAGTGTTTCAGCCCCGCCCCTGTGGCCTTGCTGCCCACCAGGATCTTCCCGATGGCGTCGTTCTTGCCAATCTTGTCGTAATCCAGCACTGTGATCACAGCTTGGATTTTCTGCAAAGAATGGAGGGAAGGTATCAAACGTGATTAACGTGCCTGCTAGCACCGGAGCGCTACTCAGTGTTAGCGCCTGCTAGCACCAGCAAAGGGCCTCTAGATCTTCTTCTTCTCCTTTGGGCTTTTCCCTTCAGGGTCTCCACAGCCAATCAGTGTCCTCCATCTAACCCTGTCTTCTCATCCTCTTCTCTCACACCAACTACCTTCATGTCCTCTTTCACTACATCCATAAACCTCCTCTTTGGTCTTCCTCTAGGCCTCCTGCCTGGCAGTTCAGAACTCAGCATCCTTCTACCAATATATTCACTATCTCTCCTCTGGACATGTCCAAACCATCTCAGTCTGGCCTCTCTGACTTTATCTCCAGAACCTCTAACATGTGCTGTCCCTCTGATGTACTCATTCCTGATCCTATCCTTCCTGGTCACTCCCAGAGAGAACCTCAGCATCTTCATCTCTGCTACCTCCAGCTCTGTCTCCTGTCTTTTCCTCAGTGACACTGTCTCTAGACCAAACAACATCGCTGGTCTCACCACAGTTTTGTACACCTTTCCTTTCATTTTAGCTGAAACTCTTCTATCACACATCACACCTGACACTTTCCTCCACCCGTTCCATCCTGCCTGGACACGCTTCTTCACCTCTTTTCCACACTCTCCATTGCTCTGGACTGTTGACCCTAAGGACTTCAAATCCTCCGCCTTCTTGATCTCTTCTCCCTGTAACCTCACTCTTCCACTTGGGTCCCTCTCATTCACACACCTGTACTCTGTCTTACTGCGGCTAACCTTCATTCCTCTCATTTCCAGGACAAACCTCCACCTCTCTAGCTTCTCCTCCACCTGTTCCCTGCTCTCACTACAGATCACAATGTCATCTGCAAACATCATGGTCCATGGAGATTCCTGTTTGACCTCGTCTGTCAGCCTGTCCATCACCATAACAACAAGAAGGGGCTCAGAGCTGATCCCTGATGCAGTCCCACCTCCACCTTGAACTCCTCTGTCACACCTACACACACCTCACCACTGTCTTACAGTCCTCATACATGTCCTGCACCGCTCTAACATACTTCTCTGCCACTCCAGACTTCCTCATACAATACCACAGTTCCTCTCTGGACACCCTGTCATCAGCTTTCTCCAGATCTACAAAAACACAATGCAGCTCCCTCTGGCCTTCTCTGTACTTCTCTATCAACATCCTCAGAGCAAATACTGCATCTGTAGTACTCTGTTTTGGCATGAAACCATACTGCTGCTCACAAATGTTCACTTCTGCCCTTAGTCTAGCTTCCACTACTCTTTCCCATAACTTCATTGTATGGCTCATCAGCTTTATTCCTCTGTAGTTGCCACAACTCTGCACATCTCCCTTGTTCTTAAAAATGGGCACCAGCACACTTCTCCTCCATTCCTCAGGCATCTTCTCCCTATCTAAGATCCTGTTGAACAACCCAGTCAGAAACTCTACTGCCACCTCTCCTAGACACTTCCAAACCTCTACAGGTATATCATCAGGACCGACTGCCTTTCCACTCTTCATCCTCTTCAGTGCCCTCCTCACTTCATCCTGACTAATCTTTGCTACATCCTGGTCCACAACAGTCACCTCTTCTAGTCTTTGTTCTCTCTCATTTTCCACGTTCATCAACTCTTCAAAGTACTCTTTCCATCTTCCCATCACACTACTGGCACCTGTCAATAGACTTCCATCTCTATCCTTAATCACCCTAACCTGCTGCACGTCCTTCCCATCTCTGTCTCTCTGTCTTGCCAACCTGTATAGATCAGTCTCTCCCTCCTTACTGTCCAACCTAGCATACAAGTCATCATCAGCTTCTTGTTTGGCCTTTGCTACCTCTACCTTCACCTTACGCTGCATCTCCCTGTACTCCTGTCTACTCTCCTCAGTCCTCTCAGTGTCCCACTTCTTCTTAGCTAACCTCTTTCTCTGTATACACTCCTGTACCTCCTCATTCCACCACCAAGTCTCCTTATCTACTTTCCTTCCAGATGACACACCAAGTACTCTCCTACCCGTCTCCCTGATCACATTAGCTGTAGTTGTCCAGTCATCTGGAAGCACCTCCTGACCACCCAGAGCCTGTCTTAACTCCTTCCTAAAAGTCATGCAACACTCTTCCTTTTTCAGCTTCCACCATTTCGTCTTCTGCTCTGCCTTTGTCCTCTTGATCTTCCTCACCACCAGAGTCATCCAACACACCACCATCCTATGCTGTTTGGCTACACTCTCACCTACCACTACTTTGCAGTCACTGATCTCCTTCAGGTTACACCGTCTACACCAGATGTAGTCTACCTGTGTGCTCCTACCTCCACTCTTATAGGTCACCCTATGTTCCTGCCTCTTCTGGAAGAAAGTATTCACTACAGCCATTTACATCCTTTTTGCAAAGTCAACCACCATCTGTCCTTCTGCGTTCCTCTCCTGGATACCAAACCTGCCCATCACCTCCTCATCACCTCTGTTTCCTGCACCAACATGTCCATTGAAGTCTGCTCCAATGACAACTCTCTCACTTCTAGACATGCTCTGCATCACTTCATCAAAGTCCAGCCAGAATTTCTCCTTCTCCTCCAGCTCACATCCTACCTGTGGAGCATACCCACTAACAACATTGAACATCACACCTTCTATTTCTAGCTTCAGACTCATCACTCTATCCGACACTCTTTTTACCTCCAGGACATTCCTAACAAACTCCTCCTTCAAGATAACTCCTCCTCCATTTCTCTTCCCATCTACACCATGATAGAACAACTTGAACCCTGCTCCTAAACTTCTAGCCTTGCTACCTTTCCACCTGGTCTCCTGGACACACAGTATGTCTACCTTCCTCCTCTGCATCATGTCAACCAACTCTCTACCTTTTCCTGTCATAGTTCCAACATTCAACGTCCCTACTCTCAGTCCTATACTCTTGGTGTTCCTCTTCTCTCTCTTCCTACAAACACACTTTCCTCCTCTCCTTCTTCGACCAACAGTAATCCAATTTCCACCGGCGCCCTGTAGGTCAACAGCACCAATGGCGGTCGTTGTTAACCTGGGCCTTGACCGATCCGGTAAGGAAGTCATAGGTTTGATTTGCATATTGATTTGACAAAAGTTTTAAGTCAGATGCCGTTCCTGACACAACCCCCTGTGTCACAATAAGACACTGGCTTGTGTCCTCTTGCGGCTACATTGGTAAAGGTCCTCTAGATAATCCTGATAATTATAAAGGAATCACAATTCTATAATAGGTAAACTCCACACATCCTGTATTAATTTAGTTTTTAATACCTGTCTCTAAAGTACTGGTACAATTATTGCAAATCAGGTAGGATTCAGAAGTGGTTATTCCACCATTGATCATGTTTTTGTACTTAGCTCCATTATTGATATCTACCTCGCTTTGATGACCATAAGAAAGCCTTTGATATGAATGATAGAGTCTCACGATGGAAAAAGTTGATTAGTTGTGGCATTAATGGGAATATTATTATGCTTGTTTATGATCGTTATGGGAATGCTAAGTCATTTATAAAAGTTAATGGTAAATTATCAAATTCTTTTCCATGTGAAATGGGTACACGCCACAGAGACAGTTTATCTCCTGACTATTTGCAGTGTATCTGAATGTTTTTGAGTATTTCTTGAGTTGCTTTTATAAAGGTCTGGATGTATTGGCAGGTGATATTAGAAATTTACTGAGTGATGAAAATGTGGAAATTTACGTTTATATGTGCTGCTGTATGTGAACGACAGAAGGTGAAGATGAGTTACAGCAGCCTTGAACGCTGTTCATTCATACAGTGCCTTGTGAAAGTATTGGCCCACCAAGCCTTTTTGACATTTTGCCACATTTCAGGCTTCAAACTTAAAGATAACAAACTGAAGATATTCTTCAAGAATCAACAACCTGTGAGACACAATCGTGAAGTGGAACCAGATTTATTCCACATTTTATATGGTGTTTAGAAATAAAAAACTGAGAAGTAGGACGTGCAAATGTGAGACCAAATGACTCACAGGTCACTCTGTCTGTCATTGTTAGTCATGTAGGTCAACACTGGATCATCACAAGTCATCAGGGAACTTCTGGAGTCGTTTGGCTGAGCTGAGAGAACAGGGGGGGGGGGGGGCAGTACGTCTGTATATCCTAGTGCCTTCCCCCCTCCACCACAGACCACATCTCGTTCGCCTGCTCATAGAGAAGACCCATGAATTCCTAAAGATCTCCATCTATACATCAGGTTGATCGATCTGAAGGCTGCCTTTGACACCGTCTGCCATGCCTCACTCTGGAGCATCCTCCAGACCCCTGGAGCACCACCTGAGATCGTTTCACTGCTCAAGCTGCTCTACAGCGACGCAGAGAGCTGTGTCCGTATCAACGGTACAGAGTCCCACTGGTTCTCCATCTCCAGTGGCGTTCACCAGGGCCGTGTGGCCGCTCCTGACCTTTAACTGTATCATTGACCATCTGATGTCCAGGGTCTGTGAGCGAGTCCCTGGGGTGTCCCTTGGAAACTACCACCTGACCGACCTGGAGTATGGTGACGACACCATCCTACTCAGCTCATCCTACAGCCAGCTGAGAGATGCCCTGGACCCATACAGAGGAGATGCAGAGAAGCTTGGTCTTCAAGTGAGCTGGACCAAAACCATATTCATGCATGTTGGTGACGGACCAGATCCACCTCCCCTGCAGCTGGATGGTGACACTGGAGCCTGTCGAAAGCTTTGTGTATCTGGGGTCCACAGTGAAGGACAATGGGGACCTTAAACCAGAGATTCTCTGCAGAAGAGCTCTGGCAGCATCAGCTCTGCAGTCTCTCTGGAAGCCACTCTGGAGGCTCCAGACCATCTCACGCAAGACGAAGGTCCTAATTTACAACTCTGCCGTCCTCTCCATCCTGCTCTACGGCTCGGAAACTTGGCCCTTGAATAAGACCCTGTCTGCCAGTACAGATGGTTTTGATAGCAGGGCCCTCAGGACCATCGAAAACATCAGGTGGCCCCAGCGGGTTTCCAACAAAGTGCTTAGAGCCCCCACATCCCAGCCCACAGCTTCTTGCCAGGCGGCACAACGTCGTACCCGCTGGTCGGGTCATGTCCTCTGCCTTCCCCCTGATCACCCAACAAGAGCCATTCTCCAGTTTGACCCTAAGACCGCAGCTGGAAACGACCTCGAGGCAAGCCCCGCCCCCGATGGCTTGACGTCATTGCGGGCGACCTCCGACCACAGGGGGTCGCTGTGGAGGATGCAGAGCAGCTGGAACAAGACCGCCAGCATTGGAAAAAAGTGACTCATCTGATTGGTTCAACGCACAGCCCCCCCCCCCCCCCATCATAAGAGCCCTACTGACTGACTGACTGGAATCTCAGTCAATAATTCCAAAACAAAGATAATTATTTTTTCTAGGGGTGAAGTTAAAAAGTTTAAGGCATTTACATTTGATCAGAGTGTTACTGATGTAATAGATGATTATATTTATGTTGGGGTCACCTTTAATTACAACGGTACATTCAGACCCCGATAGGGGTCTGATGTAGGGAAATAAAATCAGTATCATTGTCACTGGAGCGCTACTCATTGTTAGCGCCTGCTAGCACTGGAGTTCTACTCAGTGTTAGCGGCGGGCGTTAGCGCCTGCAGGCCTCACTGTGTGGGCGGGGGAACTGGGAATCACTACCATTCAGGCAGAATCCAGAAACTATTATTGTTTTTATGAATATTAAACACTCGATTTGTTTTGTTGCTTCTTCAAATTGAAACGGGGACAAAATCCTTTCACACACACACACACACACACACACACACACACACACACACACACACACACACACACACACACACACACACACACACACACACACACACACACACACACACACACACACACACACACACACACACACACCTGAGTGTTTCTGGGGGGGCACACAGATGACATGTCGGGACTATCCAGGTTGGTTATCTGGTCTTTTGAGTGCAGAAACAGCAGAGAGTGCTTTCAGAGGGTTATGTGATGGATTATTCATTGGCCAGTAGCAGTGACTTACTGGAGTCTTTTGCTGGTTGCCTAGCAACCTGAGAGCACAGGCAAGACTTAAAGACAGGATGAGCTAACTGCTGCTGGAGGTGTTCTGTCTATTCATGAGGCTTCAGCCGCTGGAGGGAATTGAATTCAGGAGGTCGACAGCAGTTTGGTATCGATCGTCTAACAGCCTCCAGAAGGGGGGGGCTCGTCCACAAACATCAAACTTTTCCTCACTAACCAATCAGACATGTCAATATATGCTATGTCTTCATAATATATGTTAACATTCCTGATTGCTGCATTTTACTGCCAGAAAGGTGACTTTTCATCTGGAACAGACATAATGTGTTAAGAGCTTTGTCGTGCTACTTTAGCATGATGCTAACATTATAACGTTATTCCACATTTCTGTGAGGGCCTCACCTGCATCTGCTCCAGAGGAATCTCAAAGCTGAACGACTCGTTGTAGTACGGATTCAAAGTGTTCTTCTTCACCGTCGTCTTCTTCTTCTTCAGCCTCTTTCCATTCTGCAGCAGATTGATTTTCACGTAGGGGTCTGAAAATACAATAAAGGCAGCAGTGAAAACCTGTGCCTGCAGTGCCCTCAGCGGCCAACAGATGGCGCCAATGTAGCGGCCAGGAGGGACGGAGCACTGCAGCGTCAGCAGCTTGTTGGTCTCACCGCAGGCCTCCAGACCATGATGACCAGGGCTGACCTCACTGTGAACACCGATCAGATAATTCTGTACCTGACAGGCCGCCCACGTCCATTTTCTTCAGGTTCTTGGCTTCCAGAATGCAGATGGTGAGTTTCCCCGCGGTTGGAACGTAACGCAGAGAGATGCAGATGTCACCCAGCTTCTCCGGCTGAGGAACAGAGACGAGGAGAAGTTAAAGGAGTCGCAGCTGTCACCTCCTGTCTGACCTGCAGCGCTGCTGGAAGGTACGAGCTGTCGCTGCTGGAAGGTACGAGCTGTCGCTGCTGGAAGGTACGAGCTGTCGCTGCTGGAGCTACGGCCCGCAGACATCATGTGAACTCTGCTGCTGTTGGCACAAACTGCTGATCCAATGTGTTGACTTAGAAATAAATAAACTACCTGAGACGCCTCCTTAAAGCAACTTTTCATATTCCGCTGCCGCATTGATTCCTGATCGCCTGTCAGGCGATCAGGAATCAGAAATCAGCCTTTAATCCATCTGAATTCATGGATCCATTAGTTTTCACGGGTGAGTCCACACACGGATGGATGGTGTCGGTGACGCCTGTCTGAAGGTCGGTCGGGGTATCCATCCCATCGCCTGTTGGCTCGCGTCTCACTGAACACATGCTGCTAATGGCCAGTTAGCAGTAACTGCCCCGTCTGCTGCCTGGGGCAGGAGGCTCATCATCACCCGCTTCAATGCTACCGTTAGCTTGTTAGCTGCTAGCTAATCACCTGATGGTCACACAGCACCAATGTCATTCATCTGGAGACAAACTTGGCTTCAGTATTCAGTCTCTTTCGTCCTTTTCTTTGGTCTCTACCTTGTCCTGAAGGGGGGGGTACCTAAATGCTTCACCGAACCCGCCGGGTCGCCAACAGGGGGCACCTGCCTTTAGCTTCAGGGCTTTTCCTCCAAATAAATAAAGAATGAAAATAAAAGCCCTGCCAGCGCCAGAGGGCGGTGGACCAGAACACTGACGACCCGTCAGACGAGCGACCAGAATGAACAATGAGATGAAACTCGCTCTGAAGCTCACCGACGCCCAGATCCAGGTGAGACCATCTGCTTTCATCACAGTTTTATTACAAAAATAGCCGAGGAGGACTTTTGAGACTGAACCAAGACTAAAATACCTTCTGTCAGTCGTTCCAGGAGAACTTCCACACGTCTCACCTCCTCCTGGTCGGCGCTGTCCAGGTCCCTCCACTCCTCTATGGGCTTGGCCAGGTCAAGGGTGTTCATGGGTATTTTAATCTCGCCGATGACATCGTGCTTGGAGAAGCGATCAAAGTCGTACACCGACATCACGAGAGTCTTCCCCCCCATCTCCTGGAATGGAATCTGGGAGAGAGAACATGTGTTTGATTCAGGAGACCTCTGAGGGACCGCTGACCCGGAGCGAGTCGGATCAGAACCAGACCGCTTTACATCGCTGCTGGACCAACACGTGTGGAGAAGGACATGGAATCAAAGCAGCTGCTCACCATTACAGAAGGAACGCGTGACCCCCCCTCCTGTGGCGTTAATAAGTCATGAGTGCTGACCGACAGGTGTGTGGGCTCACCTTGAAGGTGAAGGTCTCGTTAAAGACGGGGTTGAGCGTTTTCTTGTGGACCTTGGTGTCGAACTTCTTCTTCTTGTCGGGGAGGACGAACACCTTGACGTAGGGGTCGGAGGTGCCGCCGCTGTCCATCGACAGGAGGTCAGCCGCTTGCAGGATTCCCACGGTCAGCTGGGGGGTTGGAGGAAGGAAGGACCATCAACACAACTGCTGTCACACAGGATGGAGAAGACCTTCGTTCCATCTGGAGATGCTGAACGTCTCGTCTGCTCGCCTTGTTCTCCTGGAAGTCGTAGTCGATGGAGTACTGCAGCTTCCCCAGCTTCTCCTTCTCCTTCACCTCCTCCTCCTTCTCGTCTCCAGTCAGCCCCGGTTCAATGTCGTCTTCCTCATCGTCATCGTCCTGTTGTTTCTGTGAAGACGGAGGGGGTGGGGAGGTGGGGGCAGGTGGCAGAAGGAGGGGTAAGAAGGCGGTTCTGAGGCGGCGTGAATCCAGCCGTTGGGTGAGTCACAGCACCTACCTGCTGCCACTTACCCCCGCTCCCCCCGGTGCTACTAGTGCAATCTGCCCATCCATGACCACGGTGCAACCTGACTTGATTTCACTATTTCTGGGGTGACACCATTTGCTGTTTTCTGTTTAGTTCATGAGCGTTAAGGTGCGCTCGTGTCCGAACAATCGAACCACAGAGAGAAGAACCAGAGGAACAGCAGCATCAGCCGGTCAGGGAGCAGGATGGACAGAAGGACAGGAACACCTGGATGAACCTCGTCTATCAGACACAGGAACGAAGTGGAGATCAACGGGTAGCGAACGGGTACCCCCATCACTCCATGTGAGTCACATCAGAAGGTCTACGACCCGTGATGCGCCACACGGAGGCGCCACACGGAGGCGCCACACGGAGGCGCCACACGGAGGCGCCACACGGAGGCGCCACACGGAGGCGTAACGATCAGACTGGAGCACATCAAGGACGTTCCTCAGGAACATCTCCGTGGCACCAGGAGGCTCTGAGGAACAGGGTTCCTGTTGTTTTGTCCACCCTGCTGCAGTATTTGAAACACAGAAGAACAGGGACCCAGAAAGGGAAGAGGGACAGGTGTGATTTGAGGGACAGGTGTGATTTGAGGTACAGGTGTGATTTGAGGTACAGGTGTGATTTGGATCTCCTGACACTTCTCTTGAAAAGCCTGAACCTTTGTGGAGGTGCAGGCGGGTGATTCCTCCAGCGTTTGTTTGACACTCAGGTTGTTTCTGATCTGCTCTGACATCCCAGCTGATTCCTCACCGTTAGCGCTGATTGGGTCACGCCAGTGTGATGTCAGAGATCTACTCCAACAGAGTCCACGTGTCCCAATGTGGACTGAATTCTTTTGACTCCTACGCGCTAGAATAGAATACTCTGACAGCTAACTGCTCTAGAGACGGGGGGGCTTCATGACCAACATGATTCACGTTGTGTTGGTCCTGCCTGTACAGCAGTGTGTGAGAGGAACCGTCTGTGTGAACATTAACGTCCACCTGACTGCAGGTCTGAAGGTGGGAACGAGGCTGTCTGAAAAAACACTGATGTCTTCAGAAGACTGGAGGATGTCACCTGATGGCTGGAAGAGGAACAGGGCAAACACACAGATAATACACACACACACACACGTACACACACACGTACACACACACACACACACACACACACACACACACAGATTTGCTTGCATGCAGTCCTGCCTGCATGCTTAAAAAGTCATGTTTACTGTCTCTTACTCACACACACACACACACACACACACACACACACACACACACACACACACACACACACACACACACACACACACACACACACACACACACTTTAGAACTGTAAATGCTGTTCATTCAGGCATGCCAGGCCACACAATGCAGGATCGATCTCCTTCGTGAGTTACCTCAGAGTCGTGACGACGGACTAAAACTCTGTTTCGGTGGTTTTTAACCCTTGATAAATTTCTGCCAGGTGTTCTGATGTGACATGTGACATGTGACATGTGCACCCCCATGGAGGGGTCATGCTATACTGACAGTTTCCAGATGTTCTCGGGGGTGTCCAGAGGTAAAGACTTGGTGGGTCTGAATGCTGCCCGTGGGCAACTCGGACGGTGAGTTCAGGACTCAAATCTGATTGGCTCGTCCTCGGCCTTTGGACTGACATCAGGCCTATGCAGTTGACCCCAGCGGGGGCAAACATTCTGGCCCACCATTCCTCCTCGGTGCGACCCGAGCGCTTCAGGGAGACGGTGTCACCGGGCGGATCAGCAGCATGGGTCATCCAGGAAAGTTACTCTCAAGTCAAGTTGTGGCCATTCAATGGTTCCTACTGCAAGGGCGTCGGCCGGCGTTTGCCAGGAGGCACCGACAGCTTCATCTGCAGCGGGCCTGGAGCGCGTTTGCACATGGGGGGCATGGCGGGCCAATGTCACGTCCCGGTGACCCCATCTCTGGAGGCCAATCGTTTGGAGGGAGTCGGCTGTTTAGTTGGGTCTCACAGCCGAGGGGGGGTCTGTACGGTGGAAACGCGCTCAAGGCTCCCGCCGGTGGGACTCAGCTATCGTCTGACTGACGCCCGGCTCCGCCCTTGCACATGCATGTTAGTGATCTCTAGTGATTGGCTCAGTGCACTCGTCATTCAGAGGCTCAACCGTAGGATGAGTTTCAGTCACATCAAACCATCGACACTTCAACGCATCTCTGTTCTGTTGGTCAAACTCTTAATGTTCAAGACAGAGCAGCTGTGCGGCAGTCAGGGCGTGGCTCTGGCCAAGCAGCCGATTCGCTCCCGATCCCTCAAGCAGCCGCAGCGCCGAAGCTTGCAAAGAACTACTGAAGCCATAGCACCCATCATCATCATCACTGCAATCCACCCCGTCCCCACACACCCCCACCCCAACCCCGCCCCAATGCCCTGCCCTGGTCTGCGCTTACACAGAGCGGCCAGAGAGGGGCGCCGCGTGCTTCAGACCTACCGTAGGCAGAGAAGTCCACCACAGTCAAGATACACGGAGCACACATAGACACAAAGCAGGAAGGAGGAGAGCAGAGACAGAGAGAGGTTGAACTCACAGACACCAATGGAGGGTCATCACAGAACAGTCAGCAACGAGGAAACGACAGGAAGTAACTCAGTTTACAGAGGATTCCTGGGCATTAATCACCAGCATATGTGAGGGAAAATAGCAATTATAAGCCCAAAAATAGAAGGATGGCACCGGCAGCTATTTTACATAATTAATCACAATTGTAATTAATGTCTGGGGAAAACAGCGATTAGGCTGAAGAGGTAAGAATCCTGTCATTTTCCCGCTCGCATACCAAAGCACTGGTGAGAGAAAAGAGCGACATTCATGACAAATACGTTAAATTAAAAGAGAAAAATGAAACGACCACGGTGGATGTAAAGTGTAATTAAAACCTGCAGAGAACACACACCGACTGGGTTAGCCTCCAACAACGGAATGAGACCAGCGCGGTGTAATCTACGGTTTCAAATAGCAGGATTAATCAAACGTGTTTAATGAGGACTGTTGTTATATAAGGAGATGAGTCTCTGCACTGCATCACATGTTCTCTCTATTCCAATGTAAAGACATATCTGAGCTGCTATACAACAACGCATGTGGAACAGTGAAGGTGTGAATTGGTTCGGCCGTGATGCGCCCCCCTGTGGTCGGACATACCTCTCCCCCCTTCAGGTTCTTCATGCCCATGTCACCCTTCCCCTTCTTGCCCTTCTTGTTCTTCTTCTTCTTGCAGCAGCACTTCTTGACGATGCAGAAGCAGCATGTCAGGATGAGCAGCGCAGCGACCACGGCGATGGCGATGATGGCCCAGGACGGCACTGGAAGACAAACCAGCTTCAGACGTCTGCATCCAGGAGGGGAGGGAACGAAACGCTTTGACATTTGATGAACCGATCATTCTGCCTACTCCGTGTCATGTCCTGGACCAAATATATGTAGTGAGAGGTGATAGGTTAGCAATTAGATTGGGTGAAAATTAGATTTCTCTTCCATTAGGAAGGGCAGCTAGTGATCAATACTGAATAAAGACATTACGAGGCTGCCAACGCCTGTGGCTAGAAGAGAATCTAATAGAAAGCCATGGCTTCCAGTCTCATCAGCATCAGCATCGTCGCGTCGGAACGCCTTCAGGTTGGTCCGGTGGCTCACATGGGATCTTGTCGATTTCGTTCAGGAACTTGTTCTTGATCTCGTCAAAGGCATCGTTCTTGTTGACCGGCTCGGTGGCGTTCTCCGCCGAGACCAAGGCGACGGGGGCGGGAGTCACAGTCAAGGCACTGGCCCCCGTTGGCTTGGCAGCGACCATGGGCGTTGTCTGATGCCTGAACAAGTTCCACTTCGGCATTTAGGCTGCACACACGGTCCCTGTGGACAGGAAACACAAGTCATGTGACCGCCCAACGGTACCAGTACTAATACCCAAAGGTACAAATGCCCAAAATTACTAATATTATACCCAAAGGTACTAGTACTAATACCCAAAGGTACTAATACTAATACCCAAAAGTCCTAATACTAATACCCAAAGGTACTAATACCCAAAGGTACTAATACCAATACCCAAAGGTACCAATACTAATACTTAAAGGTCCTAATACTAGTACCCAAAGGTACTAATACTAATACCCATAGTTACTAATACTAATACCCGAAGGCACTAATACTAACATCCAAAGGTACCGATACCAATACTAAGGTCCTAATACTTATACCCAAAGGTACTAATACTAATACCCGAAGGGACTAATAGTAATACCCAAAGGTACTAATACCCAAAAGTACCAATACTAGTACCCAAAGGTCCTAATACTAATACCCAAAGGTACTAATAACCAAAGGTACTAATACTAACACCCAAAGGTACTAATACTAACACCCAAAGGTACTAATACTAATACCCAAAGGTACTAATACCCAAAGGTACTAATACTAATACCCAAAGGTACTAAAACCCAAAGTTCCTAACACTAATACCAAAAGGTACTAAAACTAATGCCCAAAAATACAAATACTAACACCCGGAGGTACTATGTCTGTGTAGTTTCTCAGTACCCAAGGTAATACCCAAGGTACTCAAACTGAAGTATACGCAAATTAATACCCAAAGGTACTAATACTAATATCCAAAGATACGAATAGAACCAGCATCTAAACCCAGCGCAACTTAACCGTCTCAATAAGGAAATGGCGATAGCTCCGAGAATAGAGAGGGTCAGGTGTGATCTGTCCCTTCTTAGACAGGAAGTCATTGACCTAAAAATTCTGAAATGTGCAGACACGGGGAAAAGATGGAAGGCATTATCCACAAATTAGATATAATACAATGAATAACCAGGGATAGTGGTCGGCAAGCTGATGATGAGTGTTTCATGAAGGTGATGATGATACTGAGAAAGAACGCCCCCTCTATACCAGAAGACAACACAAGACAAAGCAACACGAGGAGGTTTGGGGTCATTGGATGCCTTGACAGGAAGTTGTCCAGTTCCTCCACAGGAAAGAGTGTCTTCAAGTTTGGTCAGCAGTCCATTAGAGTTCATTTTCATTTTAGTTTAAAAGCAGTGGTCCTTCAGGTTTTATAGGTTGACCCCCACCTTGTTTGACTCCTTCAGCATGAGAAGCTACCTCTAGGAAGTGGAGTCAAATGGTTTTCATTGAGGATCTCGTTTCATGTGACGCATCCAGCCTGACCTGAAAGTAGATCAGCAGATGTTCACGTTCTGACCAACAACCTTCACAACCCCCCTGTTCCACACAGACAGTCTGATCCAGGTACCAATCAGCTGACCACCAGTCTCATGGGTTGTTCCTCAGGTCATACCTGCTCTGTGAGGTAACTGTAGTTCTTGTAACGTTCTCTGGAACGCCAGAACAAATTATTCCCCATATATTTCATGTAAAGGTTCCCCTGATCCTGCAAATGGAACCAACAGTCACACGCTTTATTTGAGACCAAGTAAAACTGCATTCCATTCAATATGTACAGACAAAATCATGAAAATCAAAATGGAATCAATGTTAACTGGAGTGTTTCCACTGCCCTGTACGTAACCGAGTCATCACACATCAGCTGGAAACACGTCGGTTCTGAGCCCACACGCCGTTCAGTAGTCTCCAACAAAGAGTCCAGGTGCTAATAAAAAATGCAGAAAGGAGATCTGAAGCAAAGGCCAGACGGTCAGGCGGTTCTCCTTTATGACTCCATCATTTCACAGCCGTGAGATCAGCTGCTGACCATCTTCCTATCAACCCCCTGTGTTCAGCTCATGTATTTGTTCAAGCCGGTGGAGCCTGACCGGAGGAACAAAACGAACAACTGCAAACCGTTGAGGAGCGCCGTTTCCACGAGCTAAACAAATGTTCAATCAGAGCTCTTATCGCTTCCAGAAATCACAGTGACAAGTGTGAACAGCCTGCCAGCAGAGCGATGACTGATTGGACCTCGCTTCACGAGGCAGGGAGATGGCAAACAGAGCCGCTGCTGATTCTGTTGAGTCCTGCTTATGTGGGGGGGGGGGGTCAACAGGAATATCCAGAGACTGCCTCTGTTAGCAGCTGCGTGTGCGTTCATCACTGACATGATCAGTTTCTGCGTCTGAATGGTCTCAACACCATGATGGGAAAATGAAGAACGTAACTGGAGGCAGCTGCCAAACACGCCCTGACGCCCCGCCCTCTGCGGTGGGTCTAAAGCATCACTGCTGAGCTCACGGCGTCATCGGGTTTAACAGCACCTGATTTTATTTGTCCCTCACGTCAGAACCAACCAGACCAATTAACTCCATGGATATGAGCTCAGGCGGTCTCCGGGCGCCGCGGAGGTCGGACAGAGAGGACGCAGCCTCGGTGTTGGTTTATGGCGCCGTTGGTCCTGCCTCACAGTCGACTTCAGGACTCGCTCCACATAAATCAGACGGACGCTTGCAAACGACTTTCCTCTCCAGAGGAGAAAGAAAAGTAGGACACAGAAGTTCTGTCGCCAAAGGCTTCATAATAAATGATTGATTCACACTGATCAAACATTCTGCATGCTGATCAATGTGATTGGCATCGATAGAATCAACAGCACTGAGAGTTAATGCTACAGATAACAGGTGTAGAAACAGAGAATAGTTCAACAGTGCTCGCAAAAGTAGAGAAAAAGAAGGGAATTATGACGAAATCACGAGATAATATTTAATGATGGATTAGAATATAAAGGACAAAACATAATACAGGTAATGGTGTGGCTGTGATTAATCCTCTTAACCAGGTGTTTGGGGTTGGTGTCGACGAGGCGGGGCTGACGAGACACACCTGACCAGCATCATCATCCTCTCTACATCAGACCCGTCTTCACTCCACGTGTCTCCAGAGAGTTCAGGCGTGTTCATGCCGTGTCGCTGCTCTCTTTTCCTTAGCTTGGGGTTTTTTTATTTTAGTTTTGCTGCCTTTTGATTTTCATTTTTCTCACTGTGTTTTAAATCTAAGCAGTAAAACTTGAATTTTCTCATCTTATCTGAATCTTCATTTTTTGGTCCAAGTGTTTCCACTTGTTCCATTCCTGGAAGCTTGTGTTAGTCGAAAAGAAAACTGAGCTTTCTAGAAGGTCAGCGGTTCAATCTGTGGGGCAGCAGATTAAATCTTGGGGGGATGTCATGGAGCATTGCTTTCCTCTCACCACCACCCCTCATTACTGCCCCTGACATGCCCTCCAGCTAGACCCTCAACCCCCATCTGCTTCCATTGCGGTGTCGTCTGCCTGCAAAGCATTTAGAAAGTTTTTAAACAGACCATCATCACAAAGTCTCCTAAGACTCAAAGACTGTGGGAGTCTTTAGCTGCCCTCCCCAGCTCAGATCTTTAGCATGTTAGCCATTGGGATTAGCTACAACCAGTGATTTGCTCCATGTACAGAGCATTCAGCATCACTTACATGTAGCTCCACCAACACGACCCAATGAATGTTGGAGGCCTACAGGCTAAAAACACTCCACAGGGTGGCGACGACGGCTCCAAACACCACGCCCTCCGTTAGCATCGCACATACCCTGAAGCTAACCCGCTGACTTGAGAGGACCCCAACCTGCAAACAGGAACCCCGTCCTGATGTGTGGACGATGGTGTTGGTTGTTTAGCATCCTGGTCAGGTCCAGGAGACAGACCTCAGGAGGTCGAGCTGAAGTTTAAAAACCACCGAAAAGCTTCTGATGGAAGTCCTGAGTCCACCAGAGAAGTCCAGGAAACAGACTGGACCGCAAGGCAGCTCCACACCTGTGTCAGTGGGTCTACCTGTGTCAGTGG
Organism: Antennarius striatus; assembly: GCF_040054535.1. Taxonomy (NCBI): domain Eukaryota; kingdom Metazoa; phylum Chordata; class Actinopteri; order Lophiiformes; family Antennariidae; genus Antennarius; species Antennarius striatus. The sequence continues at coordinate 1,758,511 of NC_090777.1, read as the reverse complement.
GTCTACCTGTGTCAGTGGAGGGTCTACCTGTGTCAGTGGAGGGTCTACCTGTGTCAGTGGGTCTACCTGTGTCAGTGGAGGGTCTACCTGTGTCAGTGGAGGGTGTACCTGTGTCAGTGGAGGGTCTACCTGTGTCGGTGGGGGGGTACCTGTGTCAGTGGGTCTACCTGTGTCGATGGAGGGTCTACCTGTGTCAGTGGGTCTACCTGTGTCAGTGGAGGGTCTACCTGTGTCAGTGGAGGGTCTACCTGTGTCAGTGGAGGGTCTACCTGTGTCGGTGGGGGGGTACCTGTGGTGACTGACCCACTGACAGTTGTGATCTCGTGTTTGATCCTTGATGTCTCCTGACTGTTCTCAAACTGTTCTCAAACTGTTTGAGAACAGGAACAGGAAGACGAGGGGGACAGGAACTCAGACTGAGCATTAGCATTAGCATTAGCATTAGCATCAGACAGGCGCAGGCGGTGGAACTCTTTCAGATGCAGCTCAGCTTTGCTGCTGAACTTTTGCGGCTCTCTGGCGCCGCCCTGCTGAAATTGACGTGAGTCTGCTCATCATGGCCTCATTCTGGCCCAGTTGTAATCAGATTACAGGACCATCCTGGGGGCTGCCTCGCCTGTTACTCACCACAGACGTACGGGACACCGGGGGGGTCGTCCTGAGCTGAGACTGTTTGGTTGTCTCGCATCACAATTCATTTGACGGTCACTGGTGCTCCTGCACGTGTAAAGGGAGGTGTCATCTGCATACAGGCCATCCATCACTTCACAGAAACGACCACAGGAAGTGGAGGGTCAGAGGTGAACCAGGAAGTACACCACAGCAAAGTGGGGGTGGCGGCTCTCCATCACATCGTGGTCCTGATGTGGCGTCAGACGCCTCCATCATGGAGATGCTGCAGTCGACCACACTGTCTGTTATCACTGGTCACTTCACGCTGAGTCACACACACACACACACACACACACACACACGAGTGTGTGTCTGAGACGTCTGCAGGCTGTCACCACCCTCCTTTGTGTTTTCCTGGTCCGGAGCCAATAGCGTGACGGCGCTCTGGCACATCCACAAACAGCAACACGTTGACCAGAGCCAGATTCAGGAAGTGTAGCCTCCTGCCAAACGACGAGGGTCTGAGCCAATCATCTGTCTCCACAACGCCTGGGCAGTAATTAACAATTACACCCAACCAACAAGGCCCTGCCTTCACGCTAACTGCCCCCCTAAGGTGTAGCACTGTAATATACAATCACACTGATGACATCACTGCTCTCATGTCACTGGATATTCATGGACCAGCTGATGTTAGCATGTTAGCATGTTAGCATGTGTCCAGGTCAACGCTGTGACCGTTAAATGGTTATCGATCCCTGAGCAAACAGCCAAGTGGATGACATTTACACACCGTACACCCCCACACTCAATACACCCCCCTTTAGAGATATTAACCCTTTGTCAACCAGACTCACAGGCCTCAGGAAGCCCTCCTGGTGCCACTGATGATGTCACTGATGATGTCACTGATGATGTCACTGATGACACCGGTGAGATCAGGACATCAAAGCGTACTGCTGAAGCCGGGGGGGTCCAGAGGGGCCCATTTAAAGCCCTGCTGGTCCAGACCACACAATGCTGGGCTCACCTGCAGCTGAATGGGTCTCAGCTGTTGTCAGGAGGTGGGAGGAGCTAAAGGAGGTGGGAGGAGCCCAGGTGTCTCAGCGCGCCACGTTTCCTGTCCCTCGATTGGTCACCATCTCTGACAAGACAATTACGACCAATCAGCACGAGCGAAAACCTGCAGACACGTCGATGACACTCGTGTTCACCTGAGGAACACACTCCGTGTGAGGAACACACTCTGTGTGAGGAACACACTCCGTGTGAGGAACACACTCCGTGTGAGGAACACACTCTGTGTGAGGAACACACTCTGTGTGAGGAACACACTCCGTGTGAGGAACACACTCTGTGTGAGGAACACACTCCGTGTGAGGAACACACTCCGTGTGAGGAACACACTCCGTGTGAGGAACACACTCCGTCTGTGTGAGGAACACACTCCGTGTGAGGAACACACTCTGTGTGAGGAACACACTCCGTGTGAGGAACACACTCTGTGTGAGGAACACACTCCGTGTGAGGAACACACTCTGTGTGAGGAACACACTCTGTGTGAGGAACACACTCCGTGTGAGGAACACACTCCGTGTGAGGAACACACTCTGTGTGAGGAACACACTCCGTCTGTGTGAGGAACACACTCCGTGTGAGGAACACACTCCGTGTGAGGAACACACTCTGTGTGAGGAACACACTCCGTCTGTGTGAGGAACACACTCCGTGTGAGGAACACACTCCGTCTGTGTGAGGAACACACTCTGTGTGAGGAACACACTCCGTGTGAGGAACACACTCTGTGTGAGGAACACACTCCGTCTGTGTGAGGAACACACTCCGTGTGAGGAACACACTCCGTGTGAGGAACACACTCCGTGTGAGGAACACACTCTGTGTGAGGAACACACTCCGTGTGAGGAACACACTCCGTGTGAGGAACACACTCTGTGTGAGGAACACACTCCGTGTGAGGAACACACTCCGTGTGAGGAACACACTCTGTGTGAGGAACACACTCCGTCTGGGATCCTATCCCAGCCAGCTGCAGGTAAAGGTGGGGTACACCCCAGAAAAGACGCCATGTCATTGCATTGAAGGTGAAACGTCTGTAAAACTGTGTGTAAAATGTGCTGCGATTGATTCACTGCACAGACATGAAAGTGTTATTGATTTCCCATCAGCCCCTGGGGCAGAGAGCGTATTTTTCTTTAGGACGTCAAACTCCATCCGTGTCCTTCGTACCGATTACAGGCGTGATGAAAGGCCCTGAAATGACCTGCTGCTGCTCCTCACACCCACACTGCCCCCTAGCGGCCTGGAGGCAAACAGCCCCTGATGGAGAGCTGGAACAAAATGATGGGGGGGGGGGGTCACACCGACACGATGCACACATGAAGGACCAGGAAGCAAAGCCCCCACCTCCAGTCAGACGCTAACAGCTAACAGCTAAAAGCTAATGTCTGGAGGTCCCAGGCCTCCTGAAGACTCTCCTGCAGGGGGGGCTCTGGAGCACGAACTGAACCTGTAGGAAGGGGTGTGTGCAGGGGACACACCCAGTCCTGCACCAGGACTCCAGGCAGCTCCACGCTATTCTGTCAGCCAATGGGAGGGCCGCCTGGGGTCAGGAGGTCATGACCCGCCTGATGTTCTACCGTCTGAGGAACAAGAACATCACAGAACGCTTCCCATCAAATAGTCCTGCGCACACACACACACACACACACACACACACACACACACACCAGGAGGCCTCACATGGAGCTTCTGCTGAAATTGGTCATGTGACCACTAGAGAAGCGAGCGGTTCCCTCTGAACTCTGGGTAATCAGTGAACTGGTTTGTTTCAGGACACCCGCGGTAACGATGAGGCGTCGCCTCGCCTCAGGTTCCATCGCCTCGACCAATCAGCCGCCAGCTGATGGACGCTGACGAGAGGAGGAGCCGGTCTGTCCTTCCTGCTTCACGTCCCGGGGGCCGGAGGAGCGTCCTTCATCTCCTCCTCCTCACCGCTGACCCTCCGTCAGCCTGCAGGTGAGACACACCTGAGCGGCTTCACAGCCATGCAGCAGCTCTCTGACTCCTGTCCGTCAGCGTTTGGGGGGGTGAGGAGGTGAAGGTAGTTCATCTTCATCGCTTCAGCTCCAGGATCACAAGTTTTTGGACCACATGCATCAGGAAGCAACATGCACACAGAATCCCCCCCCCCTGCATCGCTCCGTCCCGACAGGACATCTGATGCTGGGGGGGGGTTCGCTCTTACCAGCTCCACCGTATCCGTGATGCTGCGCTCCAAACCGACCCAGAGTCCTCTGTTCTCCCATCAGCCCCTGCTGCTGCAGTCCTACCGCACCGCTTCACTGCAGCACCGCTGTCACACACACACACACACACACACACACACACACACACACACACACACACACACACACACACACACACACACACACACTCTCTCTCTCTGACTACCCCCACCTCTCAGTCTCCTCCCTCTCCCTCTCTCTCCCTGAAAGCCCCCCCCCCCCGGTCGTCTCTCATCCTCTGATTGGTGAAGCTGCTCACAATGTGCTGCATGCAGCAATCTGACGGGGGGGACGAGAGGGAGATCCGAGAGCCTCCTCCTCATCCTGGTCCTGCCCCCCCCCCCCCCAGCGCTGCTGCTGAAGGTCTGAGCTGCATGAAGACACGAGGGGAGAAACGAGGAAGAGGAGGAAGAGGAGGAAGAGGAGGAAGAGGAGGAAGAGGAGGAAGAGGATCTGCAGACGCTCCGTCTGATCCGGATGATCAGCGGCTCAGTCTGACAGCAGCACCCCAGGTGAACGCATGAACACGCTAACACGTCAACATGTTAACATGTTAACATGTTGACGTGTTAACATGTTAACATGTTAACGCGTTAACACGTGAACATGTTAACATGTTAACACGTGAACAGGTGACCTCTTCACAGGCTCTAAACCCTTTAATTTAACACCTGTAATCACCACTAAAACCTGTAATTATAAATAACTGCTCTGGCAGCTCTCAGGTCCATGTCCTCACGTCCAGAACATCGTCCAGAACATCATCCAGTAAATTATCCAGAACCCTTATCCAGAATTTAATCCAGAACAGCTCCGCCCACACGGATCCCTAGCTCCGCCCACACTAATCACTAGCTCCGCCCACACTGATCACTAGCTCCGCCCACATGGATCACTATCTCCGCACACATGGATCACTAGCTCCGCCCACACCGATCACTAGCTCCGCCCACATGGATCACTAGCTCCGCCCACACTAATCACTAGCTCCGCCCACACCGATTACTAGCTCCGCCCACATGGATCACTAGCTCCGCCCACACCGATCACAGCTCTGATTATTCTGATTAAACAACAATATCTGAGACACTTCAACACAAAAAACTGAAGTTCTGTTCAAAGCAAACCATTATTATTAATCATTATTATTATTAATCATTATTATTATTATTAATCATTACCATTATTATTATTAATCATTATTATTATTATTATTAATCATTATTATTATTAATCATTATTGTTATTATTAATCATTATTATTATTATTATTAATCATTACCATTATTATTAATCATTATTATTATTATTATTAATCATTATTATTCATTCATTCATTCATTTTCCAACCCGCTTAATCTGCCAATGCAGGTCGTGGGGTAGCCAGTGTCTATCCTGGCAGTCTCAGGGCGTGAGGCGGGGGACACTCCGGGCACAACGCCAGTGTACCGCGGAGCCACATAGAAACAAACAATCATTCACACACACACTCACTCCTATGGTCAATTTGGGACCGGCCAATTAACCTGAAGTGCTTTTGGAGGGGGGAGGAAGACGGAGAACCCGGAGAGAACCCACGCAGACATGGGGAGAGCATGCCGTCATTATTATTATTATTAATCATTACTAATGTTATTAATCATTATTATTATTATTAATCATTATTATTATCATTATCATTACTATTGTTATTAATCATTACTATTATTATTAATCATTACTATTATTATTAATCATTATTATTATTATTAATCATTACTAATGTTATTAATCATTATTATTATTATTATTAATCATTATTATTATCATTATCATTACTATTGTTATTAATCATTACTATTATTATTAATCGTTATTATTATTATTATTAATCACTAATATAATTTAAGGTGGAATTTCTGAATATTTAAAATGTGAGGTGTGGAATCAGAAGAATAACGATGAGTCCAGAGACTTTTGTCCCCTTGGGGGGAATTTGTGGGGGTTTACAGCAGAGCGGGCAGCGAACCCCGACAGCAGGGTGGCTGCGAGCCTGAGGGTCATGTGCAGGTCATGTGACTGCAGGTCATGTGACTAGACGTCCCAGAGGAACCAATGGGATGTCTCCACCTCGTGATGCTGCTGGAAGGTCAAAATGTCAGCCTCTCATGACAATGGAGAACCCCCCCCCATGGAAAACGTGGCTGACGTTTCCATCCTGCTATTGAGCCGACAGGATGAGGGGAGGGGTCAAAGTAAAAGCGTGTTTGTGTCTGCAGTGAAGACACGGAGGGAGAACGTCACGTGTGTGTGAAGTGGTGAAGCAGGACGGGTCCAGCTGACGCTCTGCAGCGCCACCCGGTGGTGTTCATGCAGTCACTAACAGAACCTTTAGCGGTAGCTCCTCTCCCAGTCTCACCAGTAGTTAGCTTTCTTTCTCCAGTTAGCCTGCTAGCATTCAGCTACGGCTTCACAATGCCCGCCCAGCGCCATCCGTGATTGGCCGACACAAAGTCGTTACGTCACCACGGTGATGCCTGACGACGTCGGTGCGTTTGGTTATAAACCAACACGTTAGTTTTATGTTTGGAGTTTATCACGGAATTCACACGGGTTCCTCTGGTAAACATCCAATAATGATCAATAGTTCGTAATACTTCTGGGCGTGGCCCTTCTGGGCGTGGCCCTTCTGGGCGTGGCCCTTCTGGGCGTGGCCCTCTTTCAGCTTCACTCATGGAAGCGACTGGGACTCATCAGCTGAGTGCTGTAGTTGCCCCCCCCCCCCGAGCCAACCCAGTAAATCATGAAGGCTACACCCCCCCCAGCACAGGCAGAGCTCCCTGCTGACCTCTAGTGGACGTCAGCGTCTCTTGTTGTTCAGAACCAAAAACATTCAGCAGAAGCAGAAAGAATAAAAAGACCTCCTGAGTTTAAAAACGTTTATCCAGCAGTCGATGAAGATTAACAGCCTTTCCTTTCAGGTCAGTGCCCCCCCCCCCACCCAGCAGCAGTGTGTTGTTACTGGGGGGGGGGGTGTCCAGCCATATGGCCAGAGCCTCCAGTCCACAGCGTGGGACTGGAAACCAGCTGGATCCTTCAACATGAGAGAAGCTGCTGATCACCGTGGAGAGGATGGAGGTCTGGAGCAGAGACCTGAACCCCCCCCCGTCTGTGGCATCAGCCCCCCCTCACCGACACCAGCTCCTGCCTGGACCAGTGGGTTACTCACAGCCAGACGATGAATCCTGAAGGAGGACGGAGGATCGCTGAGAGAACGTCAGAACCTGAGGAGACAGAAGGAGAACTCAGAGGAACATGTAGGAACACGCCTGACCCACAGCTGCACGGACGTCATGAAACACGTCTGTGTCTGATCCTTTACCCCTGATGGATCTCTGACCCCCCCACGCCCGGCTCGGGTCCTGAAGGTGGATTTAAACCTCCTTCCAGACCCCTGTGGTGGTGCTTCCAGAGGTGACCTGAGGATGAACCCTTCAGCCAATCACAGCGTGTACATGTGACCTCACCTACAGTCAGGAGAGGGTGGTGCTAAAACATCTGCTGAGACGGTTAGCGTGTTAGCGTGTTAGCATGAAGGACCACGGTCAGAAAGGTTCCCCCGGCTTCCTCAGAACGACGTTCTGAAGATCTGATCAGGGCAATAAAAGGTGTGTAAAACATCTGTGTGTGTGTGTGTGTGTGTGTGTGTGTGTGTGTGTGTGTGTGTGTGTGTGTGTGTGTGTGTTCTCCAGCCTGGTTGCGGGGCGACGAGGAGATGTGATGTATGAACCTGTGATTGGCTCACAGCCACAGCTGGACTCTATTGCCCCTTTGGAGGGACCCCTGGTTCCCCTGCTAAGCTAAGCTAGCCTGCCGTAGCGTTAGCTCCAGAGTGACAGAAGCGTCTCTTTAAATCAGAGAAACGTTCCACCTTTGACACACAAACTCTCCTCTGGTAACACGTGGATCTTCTCCATCCCTCCGGTTTCTTCTGTTTTTTGGGACCTTTGAGGATTTTCTGTTTGCGTCCCCATTTACTCCCATTCCTCCCAAAAACAATCAATGTCACGACTCGCTGGAGTTAACGGCTTCACCGTAACGGTATCAGGAGAGACGTCCACGGGGAGACAGATCTTCAGTGAAGAACGACGTCTCCTGCAGTTTAACTCCAGCTCCTCCTCATGGAGCTGATGTTCTTGAGTTTTCTCCTGTTCAGGTTCTATTTCAGTCACGCCGTCGTTCACACCTGCTGAGGAAACGCTGAGGAAACGCTGAGGAAACGCTGAGGAAACGCGGAGGAAACGCGGAGGAAACGCTGAGGAAACGCTGAGGAAACGCTGAGGAAACGCGGAGGAAACGCGGAGGAAACGCTGAGGAAACGCTGAGGAAACGCTGAGGAAACGCGGAGGAAACGCGGAGGAAACGCTGAGGAAACGCTGGACGTTTGTCAGTAGACGACCGATGAGACGTGTTCCTGGGACAGCGGCTGGGGACCATTTAGCTCCTGCTCAGAGGAATCACTGAGGACCTCATAGAAACACAGTGAGCCTGTCAGGGGCTGGGGGGGCCTTCCTGTGACAGGGGGGCCAAAAGCAGCGCTCCAGCAGCACGGCGTCATCTTCATCGATTCAAACTGAAAGGTCAACCAGCAAAAAACGCAATGAAGTACAAGAAAAACAGCCATAAAACCTCGTTTGGATGTCAAAACTTTATTGCCTTCTGTCTGAGGCCGATGGGACATTACCTCACATAGCAACAGACATGATCCTGTAAGGACAAACTGAGGGCAACGCCTCCTCACACAGGAATAAAGACAGATCTGAACCGGGCCGACTGGTGGAGGAGCGGCTGGACGGAAACACCAGAAGAACCTAGGACATAGTTCCACACCTTCATGTCCCCCAAGGAACCAAAGAGAAGGATGAGAACATAGTTTTTGTGTAATAGAACCTCAAACGTGTTCTAATCCGTGGAGTCCATGAAGTCGTGATGAAGGGACTCCATGTTGGTCAGAGATGAACTCCTGGTGTCTGGTTGTGCCGGTGACCGGTGCTCTGCAGCGCCTCCTGCTGGAGATGAGCTGAAACAGGCCATCAGGGTGTTTGAGGGTTTAGAGGTGTTCTTTGGGGCGCCGCCTGCAGGTCTGGGGTGATTGTGAGCATCACGTTTGTTCCCAGCAGCTTGAATGTTCTCTGTGCGGCCCTGAAGGAGTTAAATGTCGTGTCTGCTGCTGATGCTCCAGTAGACTCCTCCCATCATCAGCAGGACGTCTGTCCTCACGAACCCTCTGGTCCTGATCCCAGACCAGTGTCCTCCTGACTCCACTGACTGACTCCCAGCTGGTGTCATCCATCCAACAACCACAGAGGAGGGAGAACGTCGTCCAATCAGGAGGAGGAGTCCCTCCACCTGACCTCAGAGCCAAACAGTAATCAGATTACTGTGAACACGCGTGAAGCGTGGTGTCCCACAAGACCCGTGTTTCTGATCCTGCCTCAGTCTGTCTGCCTGTCTGTCTGCCTGTCTGCCTGTCTGTCTGCCTGTCTGTCTGTCTGTCTGTCTGTCTGTCTCCATCACCTGTCTCCATCACCTGTCTCCCCACCACTGGTGCTGCTCTCCTGCAGGAGGCTGGGGGGGCTCTGCCCCACATTTAATCTCTATTGGAGGACAGCAGCAGCTGGAACCCACTGACTGCTGCAATGCAGAGGTTTAACATTAGAGCTGCTGACACACACACACACACACACACACACACACACACACACACACACACACACACACATACAGGTGTAATTAGATCCAGATCCACGCATGCAGGCCCATGAAAGCTGTGAAGGTGTGTGACAGACGTGTGTGTGACAGACGTGTGTGTGACAGACGTGTGTGTGACAGACGTGTGTGTGACACACGTGTGTGTGACAGACGTGTGTGTGACAGACGAGTGTGTGACAGACGTGTGTGTGACAGACGTGTGTGTGACAGACGTGTGTGTGACAGACGTGTGTGTGACAGACGAGTGTGTGACAGACGAGTGTGTGACAGACGTGTGTGTGACAGACATGTGTGTGTGACAGACATGTGTGTGTGTGACAGACGTGTGTGTGACAGACGTGTGTGTGACAGACGTGTGTGTGACAGACGTGTGTGTGACAGACGTGTGTGTGACAGACGAGTGTGTGACAGACGAGTGTGTGACAGACGTGTGTGTGACAGACAAGTGTGTGACAGACGAGTGTGTGACAGACGAGTGTGTGACAGACGAGTGTGTGACAGACAAGTGTGTGACAGACGTGTGTGTGAAAGACGAGTGTGTGACAGACGTGTGTGTGTGACAGACGTGTGTGTGTGTGACAGACGTGTGTGTGACATACGTGTGTGTGACAGACGAGTGTGTGACAGACGAGTGTGTGAAAGACGTGTGTGTGACAGACGTGTGTGTGACAGACGTGTGTGTGACAGACGTGTGTGTGACAGACGAGTGTGTGACAGACGTGTGTGTGTGTGACAGACGAGTGTGTGACAGACGAGTGTGTGACAGACGTGTGTGTGACAGACGAGTGTGTGACAGATGAGTGTGTGACAGACGTGTGTGTGTGTGACAGACGAGTGTGTGACAGACGAGTGTGTGACAGACGAGTGTGTGACAGACGTGTGTGTGACACACAGACGCTGATGCTGCCTCTCACCTCGCGGTGCGATCACGTGTTCTCTAGACCAGCGGCCCCCTTTATCTCCACAGACCGGTTTATCTACGACAATGATTAACGGAACGTCCTCATTTGTCGATACCCGTTAACACTCCAGGACAGCTGGAGTCTGATGAGAAACCAGTGGATTTATGTAAAACACAGACGTCAACAGACAATAAACAACCTTTATTCTTAAATTGATAATCAATACCTCTGTAAACAAATTCTATTAAAACTGGACTGAAGTGACTGAACTGATGAGGTTTATTTTAAATAAAGCGACTTACAATCAGTTCATTCACCGTAGGAGAAATACTGATCATCAATCAAAGGGTGAACAATCAATCAATAATAATCATTACAGTAATGAATCAGTGGTGGGGGGCCTCTGATCTCGGGGTAACGGAGACAATGACACCTGGAGTGTGTTCTGGTCCGGTCGACTCCAGTTTGGTTTTCTTTAGTCACTGCAGAAAATCCCACTTCAGAGACGGGAGGTGGGGATGGAAGCAGGGATTAAGACACTTTTAGGGTCTCAGGATAATCTGGTTTGACTTTAATCCAGAACAATGGACCAGTTGTGGGCGCTTCATTTAGGGGTAACGGCAGGTAACCTGTCACGTGACCCAGACCTGACAAGAGGCACAGGCGCACGCATTCACCTGTGTGTCATTCACAGACGTCACTTTAACAATAAAACATCTTTAGACTCAGAAGTAAATAAAACAGAAGTAATGTCAATTATTTTTTATTTCTGTGCGGTCCGGAACCACAAGACCCCCAGACCGGTACTGGTCCGCGACCCGGGAGTCGGGGACCACTGGTCTAGACGACTGGGTGGACGTTCAGCCAAAGCACCTGAGTGGAGCACAGCCAGAGGAACGCACAAGAAGAAGCATCCAGATTCAACCCCCCCGTGTTCCAGACCCGACCCAATCCCCCTGCCAGCAGAACTCCAGGACCAAACATCAGGGTTCTGACACCAAATCCACCCGGGTCCGAGTCTGGAACTAGATTCTCAGGTACAATGGGATGTCCCTCAGACTTGCTTGTTGTCTCCAGCAGAGCGATCCTGACCTTTGACCCTCCTAAATACAGTCTGACAGAGACGAGCGAGTCGAGGCAGCGGCGCGTCACACACTTGTCTCGGTCCACTCCACAGACCTGCTGGAGCAGCGACGTAGACCTGAGCACTTCTCCACCCTGACTGTCAATGAGGATCCTGAACCTGGAATGAAGCTCTGCCCCGTTAATCTGATCTGCATCCAGGTCCAGGGTGATGCTGCTGCTTCTGCTGTGATGGGAGACGAACGGTCCCTGACCCTAACCCCTAACCTTAACCCCTAACCCTAACCCCTAACCCCTAACACTAACCCTAAACCCTAACACTAACCTTAACCCCTAACCCTAACCCCTAACCCCTAACCCCTAACACTAACCCTAAACCCTAACACTAACCTTAACCCCTAACCCTAACCTTAACCTTAACCCTAACCCCTAACCCCTAACCCCTAACACTAACCCTAAACCCTAACCCTAACCCTAAACCCTAACCCTAAACCCTAACCCTAACCCCAACACTAACCCTAACCCTAAACCCTAACCCTAAACCCTTAACCTTAACCTTAACCCTAACCCTAAACCCTAACCTTAACCCTAACCCTAAACCCTAACCCTAACCCCTAACCCTAACCCCTAACCCTAACCCTAACCCTAACCCTAACCCTTAACCTTAACCCTAACCCTAACCCCTAACCCTAAACCCTTACCCTAACCCTAACCCTAACCCTAACCCCTAACCCTAAACCCTAACCCTAACCCCTAACCCCTAACCCTAACCCCTAACCCTAACCCTAACCCTAACCCTAACCCTTAACCTTAACCCTAACCCTAACCCCTAACCCTAAACCCTTACCCTAACCCTAACCCTAACCCTAACCCCTAACCCTAAACCCTTACCCTAAACCCTAACCCTAACCCTAACCCTAACCCGGCCTTCAAAACGTTTCTGTCAGCTGTTGGACTCTGAAACAGCAAACCGACCCTAGACATATGACATCACGACAGTGATCGACCCCCGTGGTCGGTTTCTGTTGGCGAAGGAAGAATACTGACACAAATGGCTTGAATGACCCACAATGCATTGTTTTCCTTCAGTACTGTACCGGTTCTTCTCTCACCAGACGCCTACGAGGAACAAGCCTCGGGCGTGGCAGCCGTCAAACGCTGGTCATCCTGCACCAATTAAAACCTCGTTTGGGAGCTCCGCCCTTTGGAGGGAGGTGGTGACAGGAAATCAGATGTTTTACGGCTTCCTGTCTGGTGATGTTCAGCAAAGGTTCCTCTGCCTCATCAGCCAGAAACAGGAATTCTGTGAACCACAAAGTTTCCAGACACACTGTTGGGTCTTAGCTTCTCAACACGTCATTAGAATAAAGTCTCTGGTTTCTGGAAAGAGAAAATGATTCTACTTGTTATTTCTTCCTCCTACAATCTCTATCCATCTCCTTCACCTCTTTTCTATTGAACCTAACCCACCTCTGACCTGCTACCATCAAGCCCTGAACAGGTTCCACTACGTTCCATCAGTCTGATCATCTCGAACCTTCAGTGGACGCTCAGCGTCCCCCACGCTTCAGGAGTCCAGCAGCAGCTATGTCTGGACACCGATCCATCACAGCTAAATTTAAAACGGCTCCATCCAATCAATTCCAACGTCCTCCTGGCCGGCCGCATTCCAAACGTAACGACTCCACCCACTGCCTGACACAGAAGAACAACAGAAGATTTTTGCATTGGCTGGTTTTATTCTACTTTATCCGGTTCCGTTGGTGGTGAAGAGCTGGTCTGACTTCATGTGTTTGACACGCTGCTGCTTTTCAGGAAGCTAGCGTCCATAAATCCGCTGGAGAACACCTCCCGACTTCCCCTCCGGCTACCGGCGACACCCGGAGACGAGAACTGTGCTCATGTGCAGGAATGAGACCATTCATCATCCAGTCACAGAAAAATGGCCAACAGCGGGCGCCGCTGCGGCACGCAGTTCTAGATAAATAGTCTTCCTCCCCAGCCGAACGTTGAATTAAACATGACACTACAAACCACACCAGACCAAGACAGAATAAACACTGAGAAATAAGATGATAAAGAAATGAATCATCAGCTCTGGTTGAACGTGTGTGAACCTGAAGGCTGTCCTGACAGGTTGGACTACGGCGTTCATAGAACGACACGACCCGGATGCAGAGAAGAAATCTGAGCGCAGATTTATGAATAAAATACAACAGAAAATTTCCTTTTGAGTAAAATGTAAAAATACATCGTCAACAGAAAACCCAACATGAGGCCAAAGTAGCAGATAAATATAGAAACCAGCTGTAAGGACAATACTTAGAGTTTATCTCCTGGGTTTGTGTCCACATGAACTGCTACTAAACAGAACAACCTGGAGAACACAACACCAGAACCTGGAGGAACCTTCAGGGAAGGACTTGAGGATTCAGCATCCAGATGATTGTCATGAAGCTCAGGTGAGTCTGGTGAGTTCTGAGGAAGGCGGGATCAGGAAGTCCTCCTGAGGGGGGCCGTGAGGAGGACCACGACACCAATGGCTCGTCATTGTGATGAAATGACTATCAGGACGTAAAGACCAACCCGAACGCTGGAGGAAACAATGGGAAGCCTCCAGACTTCTCCTGAATCACATGTCTTCTGAGAGCAGCGTGGCCTCATGAAGGTCATGGGTTCTACTCAGAGGTTCTGCAGCTATTATCCCACACAATTAGCTTTGTTACCTAGGAAGACCTACCTACAGCTAGAGATCAGCCTGCTCCCATTCTAAGCCACGTTTGTTCAAACACAACCATTCATCCAGAAACTATGACTGCATTGTGTGAAGGTGTGAAATGGCTGCAAACGAGGAGTTTAGACGTGATGAAGCGACCAGAGGACGGTGGATGTCCTCCTTCACTCTGTAATGTGGTCAAAGGTATCGTAGGACAAACGATAGACAAGCCGCAAGTGGAAAACAGAGCCGCTGCTCATGGGGATCGTTCACCTTCAACCACATTAAACTCCATTACAAGACCGGCCCAATCCTGGAAACCGCCGTCCCATTAGTCAAACACGATGGAGTCTGACAGGAGGCGTCTCCTGATGAGCTCCGTGCTCCACATCAAAACCGACTCCTGTTGTGACTTCAGTTTGTGCTGTCGTAGCCCACAGGGTCCGTCGGGACAGACCACCTCACGTCTAATGTGTAAAACCTGCAGGAAAGACCCGAACCCGCCCCGTAAGGCTGAATCCTGCAGTCTGTCACACGATGGGGTAGAAACGTTTAAAGTCTTCTGGGCTGATTCTGGGAATTAAAGCTGGAATGTGATTTGGGGGGAAAAGCCCCCGTGGCAAATATAAAATTCTTAAGTTTGGATGATTTCTTTGGTCAAATCAGAAACTGAAGGGACACTTAACGTGACTCCTATCCTGACGTCTGTTGCATCGTTCATTCAGCTGATGACATACGTTTCCACAGGTCACAGAGCTACACACTAATTCAATTTAGAGTAAAACTATACCAAATCAACAAGTCATCAACGTATTCGTCACGGTTCAGCGTTGCTGCTCTGCTGTGCTGGGGCGTGGCAGCAGGAGAGGCTGAACACGTGGGCGGAGCCTCAGCTCCACACCTGTGGTTCCTCTCAACACCTGGACCTGATCAGACTGGTTAGCCTGGGGCTTTTTAAGCCGGGTTCTCTGTTGGTCCAGATCGTTTTGTTCCCTCACCCACACTCCCAGTTTGCTGGAGTTGGAGTGTTTTGTTGTTTCCTGTATTTCTTCTTGATTAAAATATGAAGGAACGCTTCTGAGTGTTCTCCCTTTGGCTGCTGACCCCATCCATGACACTATTAGCTCATGTGTGATTAATGTTTGTGTGCGTCAACCACCTCTGAGGACAGTGGGGGCCACGAGTATCGCTCACTGTCATTCTGGGGGTCAGGTGCTGAAAATATTGACACCATTGGTTCTAATGGAGGGTAATGGCTTAAGAAAATTTCCCCCAGGGGACAAAGTGTCCTCTTCTTCTGCTAATGCGTCTGCAGCTGCATCATGGGCCAATCAGCTTCTTGCTGGTTTCTTGCCATGTCTGACTGATTTTAACTCCTGTGTATTCTTATCGAAATTATAAAATAAATGGAATCTCATGTACTCAAAAAGTTACTGTCTCCAGTTAAATGAACACTATAATATTTAAACGCTGTCATCTGTACAGTAGACGTGGTTCTTTTCAATCGCAATCAGCCGCTAACTTTTCCAAACAATCAGAGATATGTTTGAACATCTCCAAATCTGATTGGAATCATAAGATCTTTGATAATTATTGCCTCTCAGCAACGAACAAGCTGACATCAGTATTTTCATTTCTATGTCGATGTCTAACGGTTAGCCATCCAATCAGCATCAGCTCTACTCTCAATGAAGCGCATCCGTTAGCTGAACCTCATCTGCTGCAGACTAATATTTATGTACAGATAATATTTAAGAATCCACGTCTTAGTTAGTCTTATCAGACGCAAAAGACAAAGTTTAGTGAAGACAGACGAATGTCTGACTTTCAGTGGTGCACGAGGGACGTTCCTGCACCAGAGGAGCGTTATCATCTGTCCTCACCAGGCCTCGTAATCTGAGCGCAGCATCACGATCGATGGAGGAGGCAAAGAGAAGACAAGAGCAATCGATGCTGTAACAAACACCGGGGTAATTGTGCGTTTATCAGTTCAGAGCACCTGAAGGAGCCTGAATCGGCTGATCCTGGTTTTGTCCTGATGTTCTTCACGACCCCCCTGCTGGGATGGGTGCTGGCTGTGGTTTATAGTGAGGCCTTCAGAGGGATCACTGTGGCCGACACCCGTTCTGTGTGGGTTCTGTTATCAGATCAGCTGTTCAGATCAACCCCAAGCTCTTTAATCCGCTGGACTACAAGAACCTTCAAGAGTTTCTTGGACGTTTCATCCGAGATGTTTCTTCAGTTATTTTTATCATTTCAATCTGTTGTTAGCGATCATTAAATCTGATTATTAATGATTCAATACCAGCAAATCTGTGCATCAACCTCCGGATTAACATTAATGTGAGCCTGAAACACCAGGAAGACAGACGGGGGGGTGGATGGTGGGATGTTGGGTGGGTGGATGGGGGGATGTTGGGTGGGTGGATGGGGGGATGTTGGGTGGGTGGATGGGGGGATGTTGGGTGGGTGGATGGTGGGATGTTGGGTGGGTGGATGGTGGGATGTTGGGTGGGTGGATGGTGGGATGTTGGGTGTGTTCGTGAGTTGGACGATTGGTTGGTGGTTTGGTTGCTGGGATTTTGGGTTGGTTGGATGGAGGGTTGGATGGTTGGTTGGTTGGTGGGTTTGATGGTTGGAGGGATGTTGGGGTGGGATGTTGGTTGGTTGGTTGGTTGGTTGGTTGGTTGGTTGGTTGGTTGGTTGGTTGGTTAGTGGGTGAGTTGGTCGTTGAGTTGATATTATTGGAATCTATAAACTTGATTGATCAATGACTTTGATTTGGGGTCACGTTGGACAGCTGACAGCGGTGTGGGCGGGGCTGGGTTCCATTCCAGTCTAACAGTTCGGTGTGACTCAGACGAGGTCGTTATGAAAGCTGCAGATTGGTGTCACATTAGCACAGAATGTGCTCCATTGATTATTACACTATTGATTGTTACACTATTATTACACTATTGATTATGACACTGTTGATTATTACATCATTTATTTTACACTATTGATTATCACACTATTATTACACTATTGATTATTACACTGTTGATTATTACATCATTGATTATTACACTATTGATTACATTATTATACTTTGTCTATCTGCATCAGAGACATTATAGAACACTGCAGTGGGATCATACAGACCTGAAATGAGGAACCACTAACATGTTCTAATGATTTTTTAATGATACTGGTATTATTCATTATATTGTTGGTTTATTACTGTAATAAACTCATCAGCAACTAAACCGAACCCAGATTTACGTCACAGATGATAACAGGAGGATGTTGAGCAGATAATCATGATGTGATGTCATTAATTTCCTCCCATTCACTTAGAATCTGTTTCCTCCAACATGTTAATTTCATGCTTTTTTTTTGTTTGAATTGGTGCTAAAAAATCTCAGGTTTTCAGGCAGTCGTGAAATAATTTCAGTGGATTAAACGGGATTTTTCAATGGAGTTAATCTGATTTCTCCCTCGTTCTCCATCCACACAGATGTGATTTAATGGTGAACGGTGAACACGGGGGCTTTGAACACGCCATTCCCTCAGCTGGTGGAGGTGAACCCTCCACAGCTGCTGACAGCATTGATCAATAATTCAGGAGGAGCTCACCAAAAGCTCTGCAGCAGTAAATCACCGTACAGCTCGCCATCTGCTGCTCGTCACGCCGGCGCCGGCGCCGCGTTCTGCCCCCGTTCTGTAATCTGGGGGGGTTCTGGCCATGAATCACACTGAACCAGAGCAGGTGAAATGACAGTCGCTGATATTTCTGACACTTTCTGAAAGCCACCAGAGAAAAGAGCATCTTCACCACGACGGCTCTGCATCCATCTTGTTCCGCCAGACGCTACAGTAAGAAGATAAAAATATTCCTGATTAAATATTGAGTGTCCACACGACAGGAAGTGAGCAGGCTGCTCGGCTCTTTGAGGAGTCCGTCAAAGCGTGAACGACTCCAGAGAACGTGTTCTGACTTCCAGAATGGAACGCCCGCCATCTCAGGCCTGACAGCCGCGCTGAAGACGTACCGGGTTAGGGTCAGGGGTTAGGGACAGGGTCAGGGGTTAGGGTTAGGGTCAGGGGTTAGGGACAGGGTCAGGGGTTAGGGTCAGGGGTCAGTGATAGGGTCAGGGGTTAGGGTCAGGAGTTAGGGACAGGGTCAGGGGTTAGGGTCAGGGGTCAGGGATAAGGTCAGGGGTTAGGGTTAGGGTTAGGGGTTATAGTTAGGGGTTAGGGTTTAGGGCAGTGGTTCTTAACCTGGGTTCGATCGAACCCTTTTGGGGTTCGGCGGAGACGGAGGTCAAGACAAAACACCTGACATGATGTGTCGGGTGTTTTTACAGAACACACACGAATCACTGTGTACGTTTGACACATGGTGTCAGGTGGTGATGACACGCCCCCTTAGCCATCACTGGCTGCAGGTGATCACGTGATGCTACATCATTAGCCTACCTGTGCTACAGGGGATTTTGCTCACTCAGTAGTGGATTTCTGCCTTCATGATGGTACGTCATCTGATTGATTCTTAATATTTTAATCCATAGTAACTATGTTTAGTGGTCTGACGAACATGTGTAACCTGAATTTACCTGTACTGTATAACAGAACGTGATGGGAGTCAGGGTTCTGCAGGATCTGAATGTCAAGGTGAACAACTCTAGTCTGGTGCTGGTAGAAATAAAGGAACACTTCCTGAAGCTGATGGAAACAACAGAAACAGACTTTGGTGTGAAATGACATCAGAGTAACACCTGTCAAGGTGAAGCCACGCATATCTGAACTGGTCTCTATGACAACAGCAGGAGTCACACTGATTTACAGGTAGGTCAATTCATGTCAGTTCATGTACTGTCCTGGTTTAGGTCTTTGAAAAAGGTGACATTAATGCACAACTCATTAAAACATTTAATTATGTCTGAAATTTGAAAAAAAAAATTACTGTTTTTTTTTACTAAAGGGTTCAGTGAGTGAGTACATGAACCCGGCAGGGTTCAGTACCTCCAACAAGGTTAAGAACGGCTGGTTTAGGGTTAGGGTTAGGGGTTAGGGTCAGGGTTTAAGTCTACATCCAGCACAGACCCTCATCTCTCCCCGACCATCAGCCGAACCAGCAGACGGTGGTTAATCTCCAGATGAGGCTGTGATGAACTGATAATCTCTCAGTACATTTAATGAGATTACGATCACATCCACTGGTGTCTGTCAGTCAGATGAGGCTTTAATTCAGCAGCTCAATAACTCTGTGGGTGTGGGGGGGGGGGGCAGCCAGAACACCATATCACCAATGTGGTGAAAACTGTTAACGGGAGGGGGGGGGTTGTCTGTGTTATCCTGCATCCCGTCAGTGAGCAGCTTCATCCCAATCCGTGTGAAGCTCCTTCAACTCAACAGAAGGGCTCCAGGGGGCTGATGGGAAATACGGCTCTGCCCCACAGAGTTCAGGATTATCTAATAGGTTTCATCATCGTGACGACGCCGGGGGGGTTCAGTGTCATCCAGTACCGATAAATAAATACAGACACATCCAGGGGTGACTTTCAGGGAGGGAATCATTCTGGCTGGGATAACCCCACCCCTAACCCCACATTTCACCCTAAGCCCACCCCTTACCCCATCCCTAACTCGAACCCCACCCCGAACCCCACCCTTAACCCTAACCCCACCCCTACCGCCACATTTGACCCTAACCCCACCCCTAACCCCACCCCTAACCCCATCCCTAACCCCACCCCTAACCCTAACCCCACCCCTAACCCTAACCCCACCCCTAACCCCACCCCTAACCCCACCCCTAACCCTAACCCCACCCCTAACCCCACCCCTAACCCTAACCCCACCCCTAACCCTAACCCCACCCCTAACCCTAACCCCATCCCTAACCCCACCCCTAACCCCACATTTCACCCTAACCCCACCCCTAACCCCATCCCTAACTCGAACCCCACCCCGAACCCCACCCTTAACCCTAACCCCAACCCTACCGCCACATTTGACCCTAACCCCACCCCTAACCCCATCCCTAACCCCACCCCTAACCCTAACCCTAACCCCACCCCTAACCCTAACCCCACCCCTAACCCCACCCCTAACCCCACCCCTAACCCCACCCCTAACCCTAACCCCACCCCTAACCCCATCCCTAACCCTAACCCCACCCCTAACCCCACCCCGAACCCTAACCCCACCCCTAACCTGAAACCCACCCCTAACCCCACCCCTAACCCTAACCCTAACCCCACCCCGAACCCTAACCCCACCCCTAACCCTAACCCCACCCCTAACCCCACCCCTAACCCCACCCCGAACCCTAACCCTAATCCCACCCCTAACCCCACCCCTCACCCTAAGCCCACCCCTAACCCTAACCCTAAACCCACCCTGAACCGTAACCCTTAATCCTGACCCTTAACCCTAACCCTAACCCTGACCCTGACCCTCTGCCTAAGTCAGAGAGGTTAAAGGTCAGACAAACTGTCTGATTGTCGCTCTGGAGAACTGATGAGTAATTTTCCACAACGCTTCAATCTGCGTTTCCATCCACCAAATGCTCCGACTTTACACCCAAAATACCCCAGGAGGGGGGCATCTCAGCAGGGGGTGTGGTTTAAACCGACACATAGAGCACAGCAGGTTTAACTCCACTGCAGCTGAACGTTCTCATTCGGACTCAGTTCCTCATTCCATCACAAGAAACTGGTGAAGCAGCACGAAGCAAAAGAGACAGGATTAAAGTTTTCAGCGAGGCGCCGAGTTAGACAGTCAGCTGGGGGGGGGGGGTCGGCCAGGGGGTTCAGACCCAAACACGGAGCGGGACAGAAGACCACACTCAGGGTTCAATCAGCAACGCCCACAACAGCCAATCAGAAGATCAGGATAAATCACATGAGTCTCTACAACGAGTCTCTACAGTCTGGACCTGGACAGTCTGAGCAGAGACTCGGGCATTTCAGTCGGGACGTTTCAGTCGGGACGTTTCAATCGGGACGTTTCAGTCGGGACGTTTCAGTCGGGATATTTCAGTCGGGACGTTTCAGTCAGGACGTTTCAATCGGGACGTTTCAGTCGGGATGTTTCAGTCGGGACGTTTCAGTCAGGACGTTTCAGTCGTGACGTTTCAGTCAGGAGGTTTCAATCGGGACGTTTCAGTCGGGACGTTTCAATCGGGACATTTCAGTCGGGACGTTTCAGTCGGGACGTTTCAGTCGGGATGTTTCAGTCGGGACGTTTCAGTCGGGACGTTTCAGTCGGGACGTTTCAGTCGGGACGTTTCAGTCGGGAGGTTTCAGTCAGGACGTTTCAGTCGGGACGTTTCAGTCGGGACGTTTCAGTCGGAACGTTTCAGTCGGAACGTTTCAGTCGGGACATTTCAGTCGGGACGTTTCAGTCGGGACGTTTCAATCGGGACGTTTCAGTCGGAACGTTTCAGTCGGGACGTTTCAGTCAGGACGTTTCAATCGGGACGTTTCAGTCGGGATGTTTCAGTCGGGACGTTTCAGTCAGGACGTTTCAGTCGTGACGTTTCAGTCAGGAGGTTTCAATCGGGACTTTTCAGTCGGGACGTTTCAATCGGGACATTTCAGTCGGGACGTTTCAGTCGGGACGTTTCAGTCGGGACGTTTCAGTCGGGACGTTTCAGTCGGGAGGTTTCAGTCAGGACGTTTCAGTCGGGACGTTTCAGTCGGGACGTTTCAGTCGGGACGTTTCAGTCGGAACGTTTCAGTCGGAACGTTTCAGTCGGGACATTTCAGTCGGGACGTTTCAGTCGGGACGTTTCAATCGGGGCGTTTCAGTCGGGACGTTTCAGTCGGGAGGTTTCAGTCAGGATATTTCAGTCTGGACGTTTCAGTCGGGAGGTTTCAGTCAGGATGTTTCAGTCTGGACGTTTCAGTCAGGAGGTTTCAGTATGGACGTTTCAGTCTGGACGTTTCAGTCGGGACGTTTCAGTCTGGACGTTTCAGTCTGGACGTTTCAGTCGGGACGTTTCAGTCGGGACGTTTCAGTCGGGACGTTTCAGTCGGGACGTTTCAGTCAGGACGTTTCAGTCGTGACGTTTCAGTCAGGAGGTTTCAATCGGGACGTTTCAGTCGGGACGTTTCAATCGGGACATATCAGTCGGGACGTTTCAGTCGGGACGTTTCAGTCGGGATGTTTCAGTCGGGACGTTTCAGTCGGGACGTTTCAGTCGGGGCGTTTCAGTCGGGAGGTTTCAGTCAGGACGTTTCAGTCGGGACGTTTCAGTCGGGACGTTTCAGTTGGGATGTTTCAGTCGGAACGTTTCAGTCGGAACGTTTCAGTCGGGACATTTCAGTCGGGACGTTTCAGTCGGGACGTTTCAATCGGGGCGTTTCAGTCGGGACGTTTCAGTCGGGAGGTTTCAGTCAGGATGTTTCAGTCTGGACGTTTCAGTCGGGAGGTTTCAGTCAGGATGTTTCAGTCTGGACGTTTCAGTCAGGAGGTTTCAGTCTGGACGTTTCAGTCTGGACGTTTCAGTCGGGACGTTTCAGTCTGGACGTTTCAGTCTGGACGTTTCAGTCGGGACGTTTCAGTCGGGAGGTTTCAGTCAGGATGTTTCAGTCTGGACGTTTCAGTCGGGAGGTTTCAGTCAGGATGTTTCAGTCTGGACGTTTCAGTCGGGACGTTTCAGTCTGGACGTTTCAGTCGGGACGTTTCAGTCGGGACGTTTCAGTCGGGACGTTTCAGTCGGGACTTTTCAGTCGGGACGTTTCAATCGGGGCGTTTCAGTCGGGACGTTTCAGTCGGGAGGTTTCAGTCAGGATGTTTCAGTCTGGACGTTTCAGTCAGGAGATTTCAGTCAGGAGGTTTCAGTCAGGTTGTTTCAGTCTGGACGTTTCAGTCAGGAGGTTTCAGGCTGGACGTTTCAGTCTGGACATTTCAGTCGGGACGTTTCAGTCTGGACGTTTCAGTCGGGACGTTTCAGTCGGAACGTTTCAGTTGGGACGTTTCAGTCGGGACGTTTCAGTCGGGAAGTTTCAGTCGGAACGTTTCAGTCGGAACGTTTCAGTCGGGACATTTCAGTCGGGACGTTTCAGTCGGGACGTTTCAATCGGGAGGTTTCAGTCAGGATGTTTCAGTCTGGACGTTTCAGTCGGGACGTTTCAATCGGGAGGTTTCAGTCAGGAGGTTTCAGTCTGGACGTTTCAGTCGGGAGGTTTCATTCGGGACGTTTCAGTCGGGACGTTTCAGTCTGGACGTTTCAGTCGGGACGTTTCAGTCGGGACGTTTCAGTCGGGACTTTTCAGTCTGGACGTTTCAATCGGGGCGTTTCAGTCGGGACGTTTCAGTCGGGAGGTTTCAGTCAGGATGTTTCAGTCTGGATGTTTCAGTCAGAAGGTTTCAGTCAGGATGTTTCAGTCTGGACGTTTCAGTCAGGAGGTTTCAGTCTGGTCATTTCAGTCGGGACGTTTCAATCGGGACGTTTCAGTCTGGTCATTTCAGTCGGGACGTTTCAGTCGGGACGTTTCGATCGGGACGTTTCAGTCGGGACGTTTTGAGATGTGGATGAAAACACAATCAATACTTGGACTAATGATCAGGTTAACATCAGATGATCAGTTTAACATCAGATCAGTGACGTCTGGTGAGGTTCATGCTGGGGGGGCACTGACTTCATCATAATCAGATTCACTAACACATGAACCTACAGTGTAGCTCATTCACCATTTAATCATCAACAGTCAGTGGGGTATGTTAAAGTCTCAGCAGAATTATTTACACAGACTGTAACACACAAATACACACATCGGATTAAAAAATACGTGTTTTGTTTCCTACATGTTTATATGTTATGTTAACTTATAAATGAAGTCCACGCGCCGCTCCTTCTGAACAAAAGCAGAGAAAACATTTTGGTTTGAGATACGTAATCCTCCATTGTTATCGTACGGCAAGGCGAGAGGAAAACAAATGAAGGGTGAATATAGACAGTAATTTACTGACATTTCCTACAGCTAAGGAAGAGGAATCCCTGGGATCACCAGCGCCCCCTACCATGAGGCAGGAGAACTGCTTGCCTCACTTCATGCCTTTTTTCCAGCGGTTTCAGGACCGCTCAACTCCAGAAAGACGTTACACACATGCAGTTATTGATAAAACACTACATTATATACATTATCTAAATTATGGGAATTTAGTTCATAGATCAAACGTGTTTGAACATTTTAATAACAACATATACAGAGATAGGATTACGGTCTCACTGTTTAGCTACCAGCACAGCTAGTGGAGTCATTGATCGATCCATGGTGATCAATGACTCACCACAGATCTCTGATCAGTATTTCAGAGGTAAATGTGAAAATTCAGCTCCTCGGTGGCAGGGCCCCGGGGGTGGATGACATCCGCCAAAGTCCCTAAAGGCTCTGGATGTTGTGGGGCTGTCCTGGTTGACACGCCTCTGCAACATCGCGTGGACATCGGGGACAGTACCTCTGGATTGGCAGACTGGGGTGGTGGTCCCCCTTTTTAAGAAGGGGGACCGGAGGGTGTGTTCCAACTACAGGGGGATCACACTCCTCAGCCTCCCCGGCAAGGTCTATTCAGGGGTTCTGGAGAGGAGGGTCCGTCGGGAAGTCGAATCTCGGATTCAGGAGGAGCAGTGTGGTTTTGGTCCTGGCTGCGGAACAGTGGACCAGCTCTACACCCTCCGCAGGGTCCTTGTGGAGGGTGTCCTTGAGGGGCGTTGGGAGTTCGCCCAACCAGTCTACATGTGTTTTGTGGACTTGGAGAAGGTGTTCGGTGTTCCTTGGGGGGTTCTGTGGGGGGTGTTTCAGGAATATGGGGTACCGGACCCCTTGATAAGGGCTGTTCGGTCCCTGTACGACCGATGTCAGAGTTTGGTCCGCATTGCCGGCAGTAAGTCGGATTCGTTTCCAGTGAGGGTTGGACTCCACCAAGGCTGCCCTTTGTCACCGATTCTGTTCATAACTTTTATGGACAGAATTTCTAGGCGCAGCCAAGGCGTTGAGGGTGTCCGGTTTGGTGGCCTCAGTATCGCGTCTCTGCTTTTTGCAGATGACGTGGTGCTGTTGGCTTCATCAAGCCGTGATCTCCAACTCTCACTGAAGCAGTTCGCAGCCGAGTGTGAAGCGGTTGGGATGAGAATCAGCACCTCCAAATCTGAGACCATGGTCCTCAGTCGGAAAAGGGTGGAGTGCCATCTCAAGGTTGGGGATGAGATCCTGCCCCAAGTGGAGGAGCTCAAGTATCTCGGGGTCTCGTTCACGAGTGAGGGTACGATGGAACGGGAGATCGACAGGCGGATCGGTGCAGCGTCTGCAGTGATGCGGACTCTGTATCGGTCCGTCGTGGTGAAGAAGGAGCTGAGCCGAAAGGCAAAGCTCTCGATTTACCGGTCGATCTACGTTCCTGCCCTCACCTATGGTCACGAGCTGTGGGTCGTGACCCAAAGAACGAGATCCCAGATACAAGCGGCCGAAATGAGTTTCCTCCTCAGGGTGTCCGGGCTCTCCCTTAGAGATAGGGTGAGGAGTTCGGTCATCCGGGAGGGACTCAGAGTCGAGCCGCTGCTCCTCCACATCGAGAGGAGCCAGATGAGGTGGCTCGGGCATCTGGTCAGGATGCCTCCTGGATGCCTCCCTGGGGAGGTGTTCCGGGCACGTCCTACCGGGAGGAGGCCCCGGGGACGACCCAGGACACGCTGGAGAGACTATGTCTCCCGGCTGGCCTGGGAACGCCTTGGGATTCTCCCAGAGGAGCTGGACGAAGTGGCTAGGGGGAGGGAAGTCTGGGCTTCCTGCTTAAGCTGCTGCCCCCGCGACCCGACCCCGCATAAGAGGAGGAAGATGGATGGATGGATGGATGGATGGATGGATGGATGGATGGATGGAATTCATGGTGACGTTAAATAGAAAATAACTTTATAACACATCACTGGATAAAACATTTAATTCATTTCTTCCATTTTTCATTTTTTCTCTCTCATGATGACAGGTGAGGGCGTGTCTCACCTGCCTCCCCTGACCGCAGATGATCTATTGATCAGGTTAACATCAGATGATCTATTGATCAGGTTAACATCAGATGATCTATTGATCCGGTTAATATCAGATGATGTATTGATCAGGTTAACATCAGATGATCTATTGATCAGGTTAACATCAGATGATCTATTGATCAGGTTAACATCAGATGATCTATTGATCAGGTTAATATCAGATGATCTATTGATCAGGTTAATATCAGATGATGTATTGATCAGATTAACATCAGATGATGTATTGATCAGGTTAACATCAGATGATGTATTGATCAGGTTAACATCAGATGATGTATTGATCAGGTTAACATCAGATGATGTATTGATCAGGTTAACATCAGATGATGTATTGATCAGGTTAACATCAGATGATGTATTGATCAGGTTAACATCAGATGATGTATTGATCAGGTTAACATCAGATGATGTATTGATCAGGTTAACATCAGATGATGTATTGATCAGGTTAACATCAGATGATGTATTGATCAGGTTAACATCAGATCTCGTTCTTGAAGCCACACAGAACAGATTTGTTCCCGGTGGGACAGAAAGGCTCCGACTGCTTCAGTTGAATTAAAACACGGAGAAAATGAGATTCCACAAAAGACGTATTTTCTCTTGGAATTAGTGTGCCGCCCCCCTCAGGGAAGAAATGGATTAGCACAACACGGAGGCGTTCGGGGGGTGTTTCCTCCTGAACTGCTGGGAGATCATTCCTCATGATGAGCACAGAAAAGCTTCTGAATATGAGGATCAGGAAAACTCTTCAGAATGAACCAACCCCCCCCCCCCCCGATCGCTTCCAGACAGCAGTGGAGTCGGGGGGGTTATCACTGGACACCAGGACGCGTTGCTAATTATTTTGATCAATAAAGCTCGATGAGCACTGTTCCAATCTAAGACAGGACCATTAGCAGCCTTATCTCTGCAGGAAATAGACTGAGCCGCTCTCCATCACCCCCCAGGAAACAACAGAATATTTTCTGCAAAGTCGATAATCTGTTTGGGGGGAATCGAATCTGTTGGGCTGAAGAGAGGCTTAGTGAAGCAGAGTCTGGATCACCGTCAGAGGACGACGCCCCGCTAGCGGCCCAGGTGGAAACAGGTGAGGGGGGGGCGTCAGCGACCTGCAGTCCATCACTCAGGACACAAAAACCCACAGGCCCAGCCTCAGGAACCGACCCCTCCCTCAGTGGAACACGAGCCCCCACACGCCCCCTAAACGTCTGGAGGAGCAGGGCATCATGGGTTTGATCATGTGATCGATATCGTCCAATCACTCATGGATTCTAGACCGAGTGATCAGGTTCTCCTCCAGCGCTTAGACTCGCCCCGTACCCCTGAAACTGATTCCTGGATGAAGCTCAGGAACCGGTTTGTTCTGGTTCGTGTTTCACTGAACGTCAGATTCTCTGTTGGAAGCCCCCCCACTGCGACCCCCCAGGACTGAGCAGGAAAACAGCCGACGACGTCTTCCTTCCAGGATTTCAGTCCAGAATGATCTGAGGAGGCTTCAGCTGTTCCCCCAGCTGAAACGACTTCAGCTTCTTCTGGCTGAAGCCTTCAGGAGCCTCTGAGCTGCGTTCATCAGCTGAGAGCCCCCCAAGACGTCTGCTGGCAGCCCCCCCATGAAGAAACACTTATTTACATGATGGTTGTTCCTGAAGGAACTCCATCCAGCTTCAGGATGCTTCAGCTCCTTTCAGGCTTCAGCTTCATCCCCAGGTAACATTTGGACTGCGTGTGACCCTGAGGCTCTGGGGGGGGGCTTCCTGTCGTGAGCAGAGCGACACCGATGTGTTGGGTTCACTCCCACCGCCGGACGGGACGGATCTTCACCTCAGCTTCAGCTTCAGCTTCAGCTTCAGAGCAGAGGAGCCGCTTTGAGCTAAAAATACAGGAACAAAGGAGCCAGTGATGGGGGGGCATGGGGGGGGGCATGGAGCTGGGCGTGTCGCTGCAGAATAGATGTGAAGAACAGCTACAAAGATGATGTGTGGGGGGGGGTACAGACAGCAACACCCCCCAGGCAGCAGACAGAGCCCTCGCCTCCATCAACACCAACAAGCTGCTTCACTCTGAGCCCCCCCACTCCACCCGGCCCCCCACCACGG
>NC_090777.1:1672500-1727500 GCF_040054535.1 Antennarius striatus | reverse complement strand
GTCCCAGTTTAGTTCCAGTCTAATCCCAGTTTAGTCCCAGTTCTTGTCCCAGTTTAGTCCCAGTCTAGTCCCAGTTCTAATCCCAGTTTAGTCCCACTCTAGTCCCAGTTTAGTTCCAGTCTAATCCCAGTTTAGTCCCAGTCTAGTCCCAGTCTAGTCCCAGTTTAGTTCCAGTCTATTCCCAGTGTAGTCCCAGTGTAGTCCCAGTTTAGTCCCAGTTTAGTTCCAGTCTAATCCCAGTATAGTCCCAGTTTAGTCCCAGTCTAGTCCCAGTTCTAATCCCAGTTTAGTCCCAGTCTAGTCCCAGTTTAGTTCCAGTCTAATCCCAATTTAGTCCCAGTTCTTGTCCCAGTGTAGTCCCAGTCTAATCCCAGTCTAGTCCCAGTTCTAATCCCAGTTTAGTCCCAGTCTAGTCCCAGTTTAGTTCCAGTCTAATCCCAGTTTAGTCCCAGTTCTTGTCCCAGTTTAGTCCCAGTCTAGTCCCAGTTCTAATCCCAGTTTAGTCCAAGTCTAGTCCCAGTTTAGTTCCAGTCTAATCCCAGTTTAGTCCCAGTCTAGTCCCAGTCTAGTCCCAGTTTAGTTCCAGTCTATTCCCAGTGTAGTCCCAGTGTAGTCCCAGTTTAGTCCCAGTTTAGTTCCAGTCTAATCCCAGTATAGTCCCAGTTTAGTCCCAGTCTAGTCCCAGTTCTAATCCCAGTTTAGTCCCAGTCTAGTCCCAGTTTAGATCCAGTCTAATCCCAGTTTAGTCCCAGTCTAGTCCCAGTTCTTGTCCCAGTTTAGTCCCAGTCTAGTCCCAGTTTAGTTCCAGTCTATTCCCAGTCTAGTCCCAGTCTAATCCCAGTTCAGTCCCAGTTAAATCTGAGGCTAGTCCCAGTTTAGTCCCAGTACTAGTCCCAGTTTAGTCCAAGCCTAGCCCCAGTCTAATCCCAGTCTAGTCCCAGTTTAGTCCCAGTCCAGTGCCAGTTTAGTCCCAGTCTAGTCCCAGTCTAGTCCCAGTACTAGCTCAGTTTAGTCCCAGCCTAGTCCCAGTTAAAGCCAAGTCTAGTCCCAGTTTAGTCCCACTTTAGTATCAGTCTAGTCCCATTGTTGTCTAACCATGTTAACAGTCTGAGGGTTAATCCCGGGACCAGTGGGGGTCTTGTTTCCATTTGCCACTACAGTGGGGGGAGTTTCCGGTCATTGCTGTCTGAATGAAGCTCTCACCCCCCCCCCCCCCCCCCCCAGCGTTGTCGTGTGGACGGCGTGTCCCCGGGACTTTTTACAAACACTGACGTCTTTCTGGCGCCGAAAACTGCTGTGACGTCATATTTATGGTCGCGTGTGTCGTGACAACACGGAGGGTTCCTATTGGATAAAACTTGACTCAACACTGCCACCACCTGGCTTGACATGCTTAAAGCCGTCTTCACGTGTCGACGTTTCCACGTGTTCAGTGAGTCCTTCGTGTAGACCCACCCCATGCCCCCCCCCCCCCCCACACACACACAGGGTGGGAACACGAGTGGGTGGGGACGGGGGCTTTTCTGAGAAGAACCAGAAATGAGTTTGCAGCACCCCCTCTGTGCCGTGTAGAAAGTTCTTCATCGGCTTCAACTGTGGTGGAAAGTTTTTAATACAATAAAACAAAACCATGTCATAGAACCACAGATCTGCATTGCATCAACACATCTGAGTGTGGGCTTGTGTCAGACCGTCCAGCACGTTGAGGTCATGATGCACCTACTGAAACCGGGGGACAGGTTAGTGGAGAGCAGAGGGGCCGAAGTTAAACAACCGATTCACACATCCCATAGTTCCGCCTTTAGAGTATAAAAAGAGATGTGATCCATTTCCTAGTTTGTACTTGAAGTTTTCCTGTACCCAGAATATTCTGTACCAACACCTCAATGGACCATTCACCGTCTCCAGAGCTCTCATCATGCTTAGAGAGTGTTTGTTGAACCCGTCTGTCTGTCAGTATCATCGATGACGTTACTGGACTCACACTCAACCTATAGATGATGTTACTGTACTGCTACTCAACCTATAGATGATGTTACTGTACTGCTACTCAACCTATAGATGATGTTACTGTACTGCTACTCAACCTATAGATGATGTTACTGTACTGCTACTCAACCTATAGATGATGTTACTGTACTGCTACTCAACCTATAGATGATGTTACTGTACTGCTACTCAACCTATAGATGATGTTACTGTACTGCTACTCAACCTATAGATGATGTTACTGTACTGCTACTCAACCTACGCATGATTGAAATGGCAAATAAATACCTTGTGTTTTACACACTGTCTCCTGTCCTTAAGAGAAACGAAACCCCCACCACGCAACTGCTTCAACTGTTTCAACTGTTTCAACTGCTTCAACTGCTTCAACTGCTTCAACTGCTTCATCTGCTTCATCTGCTTCAACTGCTTCATCTGCTTCAACTGCTACGGGGATCAGGATTTAGAACAGAAAGTGGACAAGCTCTCTGATGAAGAAGATGACTGCCGTTGCATAGTTCCATCACAGGTCAATCACAGGTCCATCACAGGTCCATCAGAGGTCCACCAGAGATCCATCAGAGGTCAATCACAAGTCCATCACAGGTCCATCACAGGTCCACCAGAGGCCCATCACAGGTCCACTAGGGGTCCATCACAGGTCCATCACAGGTCCACCAGAGGCCCATCACAGGTCCACTAGGGGTCCATCACATGTCCATCACAGGTCCATCAGAGGCCCATCACAGGTCCATCAGACGTCCATCACAGGTCCATCAGAGGCACATCACAGGTCCATCAGAGGCACATCACAGGTCCATCACAGGTCCATCACAGGTCCACCAGAGGCACATCACAGGTCCACTAGGGGTCCATCACAGGTCTATCAGAGGCCCATCACAAGTCTATCACAGGTCCATCACAGGTCCACCAGAGGTCCATCACAGGTCCACTAGGGGTCCATCACAGGTCCACCAGAGGTCCATCACAGGTCCACTAGGGGTCCATCACAGGTCCACTAGGGGTCCATCACAGGTCCACCAGAGGTCCATCACAGGTCCACTAGGGGTCCATCACAGGTCCACTAGGGGTCCATCACAGGTCCACTAGGGGTCCATCACAGGTCCACCAGAGGTCCATCACAGGTCCACTAGGGGTCCATCACAGGTCCACTAGGGGTCCATCACAGATCACAGCCCGCCCCTTGCTGCTGTTCAATAATTGAAACTTTACTTAACCAGTGGTTTGGAGCAGCTGGGTCACCTGTGGGTGTTGTCATGTGACCCTTTGGGTGTTGTCATGTGACCCTTTGGGTGTTGTCATGTGACCTTTTGGGTGTTGTCATGTGACCCTTTGGGTGTTGTCATGTGACCCTTTGGGTGTTGTCATGTGACCCTTTCTTCAGGAGAATCGGGAGCTCCGCTCCCCCCACTTGGCCCTGGTCCTCCCCTCTGCAGCAGCAGGAGGAACCCCACAGCGCCCCCTGCTGGACGGCAGCACACCTTCATCCACTGGTGATGAAGGTCAGACTCCACCAGGCGGTGGAGGAACCTCTAGTGATGTTCTTCAGGAGATGTTTGATGTAACAGGACTGACTGAACACAACCACACCCACCGGGCTCCAACCCCCCGACCCGGATCCCCCGTTACCGGAACGACCCGGTGACTCCCTGAACGCCCACTGAGAATAACGACCGGCTGGGACCAAACTTTGCTCTCACCCCGCAGCGGGAGGATAAACCTCCATCACGGTCACGGCAGTGACGGTGGAGCTCCGGTGGAGCTCCGGTGGAGCTCCGGTGGAGCTCCGGCATGTACCGGGATACTGCGGCACTAGAGGACCGTGTGCACACGAACCAGCCCGGAAGCATCGGGGAGTCCCGCACTACCCCCCCACACACACACAACCACACACCCCTCACCCCTCCCCCCGTCCATCCCTCCGTTCTGGACCGGGTCCGGTAATACGGTAAGTCACAGCCAGCATCAGAAGCAGAGGAGGATCAAACTTCACCTGTGTGTGTGTGTGTGTGTGTGTGTGTGTGTGTGTGTGTGTGTGTGTGTGTGTGTGTGTGTGTGTGTGTGTGTGTGTGTGTGTGTGTGTGTGTGTGTGTGTGTGTGTGTGTGTGCACCACCTACCGGGTCGCTGCGCTCCGGACCGCCGAACTGCTCCGGTTCCCGTTACTTTGTCCGGTTTCCAGTGAGGATGAGGAGAGGATGAAGGAACCTGCTGTAAACTCCACACACACACACTCACACACACCGAAGAGCTCTGCTGGGGAGGGACACACACACACACACACACACACACACACACACACACACACACACACACACACACACTGCAGCTTCTCTCGCTCCTCCCTGCTGCCTTCGCCTGCGCAGGCTCCTGATTGGCTGAGCTGCTCTTCGGTAACAGAAGCTCTGCTTTAATTGGATGGGGGGGTTGTGCCCCCCCCCCCCAACGCTCGTTTCCTTCAGCGAAGAACAAGAATGCTGAGCTCTGCAGTTTGATGCAGAGAAAAAAAGAGGAATGGAGGACAGGGGGGGGGCAGAGGGTGAAGGGGGGAGGGGTCGAGTGTGCGGGAGGGGCAGGAGAGAAGCTGGACCGCAGTGGGACAAAGAGGGGCGGACTGTCAGGCGTGTGTGTGTGTGTGTGTGTGTGTGTGTGTGTGTGTGTGTGTGTGTGTGTGTGTGTGTGTGTGTGTGTGTTGTGAGTGTGTGTGTGGGGGGGGGGCAGCAGCATCTTGAGGTGTGATGGCGGGTCGGATGGTTTCTCTGCAGCGGGGGGAGGATCTGCTGCAGTGAGGAGAGGAGCTGCAGGCGGGAGGGGGGAGGGGGGGCAGTGATGCTGAAGTACAGTCTTCCACTCAGCGTGACGGGGGGAACGGGGGGTGGGGGGGCAGCACAGCGGTTGATGCCTTCATGAATTATTGAGGGTGTCCCAGAGGAGGGTGGGGGGTCGGGGTGGGGGGGTTAATGTGCTCCAGCGGTTTACTGTAGAGCAGCTGAGGCGTCGCCCTGAGGCGGGACTGTTTGTTCAACACAATAATCCAGCAGCTCTGATTGGTCCATCCGGACCATCTGCTCAGGACACAATGAAAAGTTACCCCCCCCCTCAGACAAACACACCAATAACACAATGAGCCCATCAGAAGTTACCCCCCCCCCCACTAAAACAAACACCAACAGCGGGCGGCGGATGAAACCTGATAAACCAGGTGTGTAAAACCAGAGCAGCTGAGTCAGCATCAGGTGAGGGTGATTGATGGGTTAGGGTCACTGATGGGTTAGGGTCACTGATGGGTGAGGGTCACTGATGGGTTAAGGTCACTGATGGGTTAGGGTCACTGATGGGTTAGGGTCACTGATGGGTTAGGGTCACTGATGGGTGAGGGTCACTGATGGGTTAGGGTCACTGATGGGTGAGGGTCACTGATGGGTTAGGGTCACTGATGGGTTAGGGTCACTGATGGGTTAGGGTCACTGATGGGTGAGGGTCACTGATGGGTTAGGGTCACTGATGGGTGAGGGTCACTGATGGGTTAGGGTCACTGATGGGTGAGGGTCACTGATGGGTTAGGTTCACTGATGGGTTAGGGTCACTGATGGGTTAGGGTCACTGATGGGTTAGGGTCACTGATGGGTGAGGGTCACTGATGGGTTAGGGTCACTGATGGGTTAGGGTCACTGATGGGTGAGGGTCACTGATGGGTTAGGTTCACTGATGGGTTAGGGTCACTGATGGGTGAGGGTCACTGATGGGTTAGGGTCATTGATGGGTTAGGGTTAGGGTCATTGATGGGTTAGGGTTAGGGTCATTGATGGGTTAGGGCCATTGGTGGGTTAGGGTCATTGATGGGTTAGGGTCATTGGTGGGTTAGGGTCATTGATGGGTTAGGGTTAGGGTCATTGATGGGTTAGGGTCATTGATGGGTTAGGGTCATTGATGGGTTAGGGTCATTGATGGGTTAGGCTCATTGATGGGTTAGGGTCACTGATGGGTTAGGTTCACTGATGGGTTAGGGTCACTGATGGGTGAGGGTCACTGATGGGTTAGGGTCACTGATGGGTTAGGGTCACTGATGGGTGAGGGTCACTGATGGGTTAGGGTCACTGATGGGTTAGGGTCACTGATGGGTTAGGGTCACTGATGGGTTAGGGTCACTGATGGGTGAGGGTCACTGATGGGTTAGGGTCACTGATGGGTTAGGTTCACTGATGGGTTAGGGTCACTGATGGGTGAGGGTCACTGATGGGTTAGGGTCACTGATGGGTTAGGGTCACTGATGGGTGAGGGTCACTGATGGGTTAGGTTCACTGATGGGTTAGGTTCACTGATGGGTGAGGGTCACTGATGGGTTAGGGTCACTGATGGGTGAGGGTCACTGATGGGTTAGGTTCACTGATGGGTTAGGGTCACTGATGGGTGAGGGTCATTGATGGGTTAGGGTCACTGATGGGTTAGGGTCACTGATGGGTGAGGGTCACTGATGGGTTAGGTTCACTGATGGGTTAGGGTCACTGATGGGTTAGGGTCACTGATGGGTTAGGGTCACTGATGGGTGAGGGTCACTGATGGGTTAGGGTCACTGATGGGTTAGGGTCACTGATGGGTGAGGGTCACTGATGGGTTAGGTTCACTGATGGGTTAGGGTCACTGATGGGTGAGGGTCACTGATGGGTTAGGGTCATTGATGGGTTAGGGTTAGGGTCATTGATGGGTTAGGGTTAGGGTCATTGATGGGTTAGGGTCATTGATGGGTTAGGGTCATTGGTGGGTTAGGGTCATTGATGGGTTAGGGTCATTGGTGGGTTAGGGTCATTGATGGGTTAGGGTTAGGGTCATTGATGGGTTAGGGTCATTGATGGGTTAGGGTCATTGATGGGTTAGGCTCATTGATGGATTGGGGTTATCTGATGCAGGACGGAGAAGTTCCACTCCAGCCCACCCAGCTTCAGGTGGGGGAAACAAGTGGGGGACCAGTGTGCAGCAGTACCCCCCCCCCCACCAGGGGCAGCCCATCAGGCTCAAAGGTTCAATGAGAGGATCTGTCTCCTGACCAGGTGAGGCGGGTGGAAACACTCCTGACCAAGGTGGAGACCCTGTGACCCCGTGACCTTGTACAGGAGCAGAAGGACACATCATGTATGTGAATCCTTTAAATCTACTGCTGAGCTCAGCTGAAACCATCAGCCAATCAAAGTTTAGACGTGTGATTAACCCTTTAGTCATTTCTCCTCACATCAATGTCACTGGCTGGATTCTGTAAAGAGATAAATTTCCTCTGTTCAAGATAGAAGAGGACGTACAATTTACACCAACTCTTGATTCATGGGGGGGGGGGTCATGTCAGGCATCCTTTCCAGCATGTTTGTTATTTCTGAATATAATCCTCAGATCAATACTGAAAACTATCGATAGATGCCGCCAACTTAAAAGTCATTAATAAAACGTTCTGGAAAGAAATATTCTTTCCCATAGTGGTCTCAAAGGCACACGCGAGAAACTCAAGGCCCGGGGTCCAGATGTGGCCCTCTACATCATTTCATGTGGCCCGCAAGAGCAGAAAAGGTCAGAGTCTGAAAATACATAGGTCAAAAGTGTGTTTTGACCAAAAACTACATTTGACCAAAAACTACATTTCCCACAATGCAGTAGTTCAGCCCATTTTAACTCTGACTAAACGTTGTGCACAACGATGTTATTTTTCTTTATTGATTGATAGTTTGATCCTTGATTGATGGAGTTCTGTGGGTTTAATAACCTGACAAATGAAAAGGATTTATGTTAGAACAGAGAAACAAACAAACATGTTTTTTCTGTCTAACTGTAATGTTTGGAACTAGAATCAGTCAGAAATTCAGTTATTTAACATTAAGGAGTAGTTACATTTAGTTACATTACACTGAGTTACATTTAGTTACATTTATTAGTTACATTAAGGAGTAGTTACATTTAGTTACATTACACTGAGTTACATTTAGTTACATTTATTAGTTACATTAAGGAGTAGTTACATTTAGTTACATTACACTGAGTTACATTTAGTTACATTTATTAGTTACA
This sequence comes from Antennarius striatus, assembly GCF_040054535.1. NCBI lineage: Eukaryota > Metazoa > Chordata > Actinopteri > Lophiiformes > Antennariidae > Antennarius > Antennarius striatus. Next base: position 1,719,441 of record NC_090777.1, on the reverse strand, counting down.
TTAAGGAGTAGTTACATTTAGTTACATTACACTGAGTTACATTTAGTTACATTTATTAGTTACATTAAGGAGTAGTTACATTTAGTTACATTACACTGAGTTACATCTAGTTACAATTATTAGTTACATCTGGCCCTTTGAGGACAGACGAGACACTGATGTGGCCCCCAGTGAAAATGACTTTGACCCCCCCCCCGCCCCCATTGGTCTAAGGACACAAGACGTAAAGGAAGAAGAGCAACAACAGGGTCTGATCCTCCAGTCCTGATCCCCATGGGGGTCCGTGCTGATGCGGGGTCTCAGTCTGGTCCTCCTGGCAGCAGAACAGGTTTCTGGTGTCTTCTGCAGCCTGACCAGGAGGGGGCAGCATGACCCACAACACCCCAGCTCAGAACAATCGAGCCAGAAATACAGGATGTGACCCGTGAAGGAAAATCAACTCACGGGTCGGTACCTCGCTCGACCCGGAGCCGACTGACATCTCTGGTTCCAACAATTACAGAGTCAATGGTTCTGGTGCTGATTGGTCCAGAACCGTTAAAGAACCGGTCCAGAGACAAGAACCTGTGGTTTCTCTTCTATCAGTCAGATCAGTCGATTTCCGGTCGTTTCGAGATTCAGTCACCAAACAGTTTGACAAACCGACTCAACTTGAAATTCACCGCTGGGGGGTCAAACCACGAGTCAAGTCATTGTCAGTAATGCAGGAAGACCATGGAACCGGGTCATGTGACAACTTGATGCTCATTTTTTAGTGTAAAACAAGAAGCACAGGCCTATAAAACACACACAAACACACACACGGCAATAAATAAGGCAAAAACGACTGTTGCTCAGCAACTGGACTAGACGTCGAGCTTTATTAGATACAGCTGTTCCCTCATTCACACGTGAGCCAATCAGAATGAAGGACGGATTCTTTGGGCAGGTCCTGGTCCGCCGTTAGAAGTTGGCGCTGCGCCGGCGGTCGTTCATCCAGTCGCCTGGGTTCACGTCCATCTGCAGCATCTTCATCACCCACTTGTCCCGCCGCGCCCCGTCGATGAACTCGTCCAGCGAGAGCTCCCCTGTAACGAAGCGTCAAGAGTTACTGTTCTCGGTTCATGTCTGTCCGTTAGCGGACAGATGCTAACGCTCACCATCTCCATTTTCGTCCACCAGCTCAAATATCCGCTCCACCACCTGGTCTGGAGTCAGCAGGTTGCATTCTTCATCCAGCTCTCCGTGACAGGCCTTCTTCAGCCGGTAGATGGACTGAAAGAGCCACAGGACACCGTCTCATTTAGTGTTCTTCATCTCTTAGTTCAGAACTTTCAATCCAGGCTTGGATTACCTCCACAATCTCAAGAAGCTCCGTTTTGTCGATGTATCCGCTTCCGTCCTTGTCGTACATTTTGAAGGTCCATTTCAGCTTGTGCTCCAGTTTCCCCCTCAGGACTAAGTTCAAGGCGGCCACGTACTCCAGGAAGTCAATGGTGTTGTCCTTCATGCGTGGAGACAAACGGAGGCAAACGTGGATGGAATATAAAGAAGTGATGGTACCGCGATTCAAAAACACACAGGGTTGGAAATTACTATGATTGTCAGTATTGATCAGGAAGCACATTGTGAAAATATGAACATCATGATTACATTTATGTAGATTTTTAGAGGATGATAAAAAACTGTAAATATTTACATTTCAGAGGCTGGAAGATTTTCAACTCAAAGTATTCCAACTATGAGCATCGACTAAACCTAACCCCTACCCCGAACCCAACCTCCAAACCCTAACCCTACCCCTAACTAATCCTAACCCAAACCCTAACTAACCCTAATCCCTAACACTAACCCTAATTTACCCTAACCCTAAATAACCGTAACCCCTAATCCGAACCCGAACCCTAACCCCTAACCCTAAACCCGCACCCTAACCCTAACCGTAATTTACCATAACCCTAACCCCTAACCCTAACCTGAACCCCTAATCCTAACCCTAACCCCCAAACCCTAACCGTGACCCTAACTAACCCTAACCCCAACCCTAATCTGAACCCTAACCCTAACCCCTAACCCTAACCTGAACCCCTAATCCTAACCCTAACCCCCAAACCCTAACCCTAACTAACCGCAACCCTAATCTGAACCCTAACCCCTAACCTAACCCCTAACCCCAACCCCTAATCTTAACCCTAACCCCGACCCCTAATCTTAACCCTAACCCCTAATCTTAACCCTAACCACTAATCTTAACCATAACCCCTAATTTTAACCCTAACCCCCTAACCCTAACCCCTAATCTTAACCCTAACCCCCTAACCCTAACCCCTAATCTTAACCCTAACCCCTAATCTTAACCCTAACCCCCTAACCCCTACCCCTAACCCCCCTGATGTTCCTGATCAACACTCCTGACTCCTGGGTAAGGTGAGGCTAGTCGGTCTCCAGAGACTGGTACTCACTCCGTTCTTGTCGAAGGCTCTGAACATGTTCTCTATATAATCCGCAGCTTCTTTGTTTTCCGTTACGCCAAAGAAGCTTTTGAACTCGTGCATGAAGAGCGTTCCACTCGGACACTCCACCACGAACTTCTTGTACCACTCCTGCAGCTCAGCCACGTCGATCTCCTTGTCGGGGTCGGTGTCTTCACTCAGGTGCTGACCCATCGCCCAACTGGTCTCTGCAGCTGGATGAAGACTACGATCGATCCCCCCCTACATCACAGACCTCACAGGTGCCGCCGCCCGAAGCCCCTTCACACCCCCCAAACGTCAGACTGGACTCGTGGGGACCGAGCTGCTCCTCTCTGCTGCCGTAAATCCGCTCTCGGACCGTTATGGATCACGTGGGAGGGGATTAGAAATGGAACCTTGTCTAAATCGATCAGTCAGATCATGTCAGGATTTGCTTGTGGTTTTATTTTATTATACTTCATGAAGACGTGTCAGTGTTTCACGACTTTAAGGAGTGGCGTTCTAAGACCTCTGCTCACTCCACTGCGGTTTAAAACATCAGTTCCTGGTGAGTCTGTCGGCTCGCGGCTCTGAACGTTACGGGGGAGGAATACCAAACCACTGACCCCCCCCTGAATCCATCTCTACCACACGTTCCCCAGCAGTCCTGTGATCCACACGAGACAAACGATCCTTCCACCTGACCTTCAGGTTATTTACGGGGAGCCTGATCACTGTTTACACGCCGCCTCAGCTGTAGTCAATGTGCTGGAACTAATCCGCTAATTGTAGAATATCACCGTTACAACGAGGCAATTATGTCTGGAAAGGAGTAGAAGCACCGAGCACGGCCGTGGAAATAAGAGTGTGTGATGGCCTCAGCCGTCACACACACACACGTAAGAGTGTGTGATGGTCACACACACCAACACTCAGGTGAGGCCCGGAGCTTCCTGCCCGAACACATGTGCTGATGACACAGATAGCGATAATCTTAGCTTAGCGGTATCGAGGCCATCTGAGGTGTCGCTGACTGGATGTTATCCTCACATGATTAGAATGATTCACACCTCTGAACAAAAGCCTTTTAATCCGTCTTCTCCTCCCGTTCCTGCCTCAACACGAGCAGAGTTCAGTTTGGAAGATCACAGGAAACCCACCTGGACACCTGGTGCTAACCAGCTGATGCTAACCAGCTGGTGCTAACCAGCTGATGCTTACCAGCTGGTGCTAACCAGCTGATGCTAACCAGCTGGTGCTAACCAGCTGATGCTAACCAGCTGGTGCTAACCAGCTGATGCTTACCAGCTGATGCTAACCAGCTGGTGCTAACCAGTTGATGCTAACCAGCTAATTCTAACCAGCTGATGCTAACCAGCTGATGCTTACATGCTGATGCTAACCAGCTGATGCTAACCAGCTGATGCTAACCAGCTGATGCTAACCAGCTGATGCTTACATGCTGATGCTAACCAGCTGATTCTAACCAGCTGATGCTAACCAGCTGATTCTAACCAGCTGATTCTAACCAGCTGATGCTAACCAGCTGGTGCTTACCAGCTGATGCTAAACAGCTGATGCTGAACAGCTGGTGCTGAACAGCCGGTGCTAACCAGCTGATGCTAACCAGCTGATGCTAACCAGCTGATGCTAAACATCTGATGCTAAACAGCTGATGCCTGCACACCTTTAGCTCCTGTAACATTCCTGACTGACAGGTGAACACCACATCTATGAGCCGTTAGCTCCACCAAAAATAATCATGCATGACAACAAGCTAAAGTTTGGACAGTGACTGCAGTATTTTCATGTTAGCATGCTAGCTCTAAATAAACAGCTATACAGCTAGCTACACGCTTGGCCTTTCTACATGTCGCTGGAATTTATTGTGTGGTTTGAGTCGAATACATCAAAGTTTTTGATTTTAAAAAAACAGAAAAGTTCCTGGCCACGCCCCTTTTTTCTAAAACCATTCTAACAATTCTAAATGGACAATTAATCATTGAAAAAACACAACCTTAGTGGGGGAAGTAATAATCTAGCATGTGTGGCTAACATTAGAATGCTAACCAGCATGCCAATCAAAATACAGACAGGTGGGTTCAGGTGTGTCTTTGTGGATTTTAAAGAGCATGTTACACATTATTAGCATTTATTGTTTTCTATGGATACTGTAATACAAACTGAGGTGATCTCTCTCCAGTGACGATCGGTCTACAAATGCAGCGCACACGTTTCACAGGTCTATAAAAAGCTGATTTACACATTCATCCTGTAAAATCCAGCTATGACAAAGAGACGTTTGTCCAGTTCAGGTCTGTTGTGACGTAGAAATCCTTCCTTTGAGCCCCATTAATACTCCAGCCAGCTACCAACATGGTGTTTCTGTTGGTTCCCCTTGGCGACCAACACCGCTGTGACACCTCCTACATCCTTCAAGGGTTCAAACTATGTTAATAAAACAGGTTTTATGTCACGCAGAAACATTCTAAATAGAACATCTCCTCCTTCACCTGGGGACACATTCATCTGAACAAAGCTTTGTGAGGCCCCAACACAACTCCTACTGTCAAATGTATGACTAATCAATTATTGAAAGTCATTTATCAAAGTTAAATTATTGTATAAAAAGTTCAGGAAGATTTAGTCATAAAATTCAGTCAATAATGAAGGAAACGAAGCAGAGTCTCCATAATTTTCTCTACAGTCATTTGGTTGCAGCTCAGAGGTCAGGTCTGGTGTCCTTCAGGGCTGAACTGGATCCAGATTCTTCTGAGGAACCTCCAGGTCACCATCTCAGGTCCACAGAACTCCAGACTGACCTGTGGGATCTACAGCGTTCCCAGAAACCAGACGAGAGCCTCAGTCAGCTGCAGCTGGAGCCGCCAGCGTCATCCTTGATACTTCTCAAGGGTTGAAAAATACATACAGTATATATGTATACTGTATGTATACATATATACTGTATACATACAGTATATATGTATATATGTATACTCAGCTGGTTATACATATACTGTATGTATATATATGTGTGTATTTGTGTGTGTGTGTGTGTGTGTGTGTGTGTGTGTGTGTGTGTGTGTGTGTGTGTGTGTGTGTGTGTGTGTGTGTGTGTGTGTGTGTGTGTGTGTGTGTGTGTGTGTATATATATATATATAGCAGCTGGATAGTACAGTGGTTAAGTCAACTGACTTGAATGCAGGAGGTTGTGGGTTCGAATCCCGGTCTGGACAAACACTATTCAGTCAATGTACACAAAATGCAGAAAGGGGCGTGGTCTGGAATGCAGGAGGGCGTGGCCTGGAATGCAGGAGGGCGTGGTTTCAAACCCCAGACTTGGCGGACACTATCCAGTGAGGGTCCTTAGGCAAGACCCTTAATGCTATACGAGCCTACCTCAAACATGAGTGAACACAATAATGACAGAGTCATACCGGCTCGGACGTCGCCCGGGTTACCAAGGTCCGCGTCAGATGCTAGGGAACCAGGGCAATCTGATGAGAAATGGGCTACTGGAACAAGACACACATGGACAAGGGCGGAGAATACGGAGTTGTTGGAATGCTACTACACAAGTAATCCCAGAGAGAGGGGATATATGGGGTGGATGTGGGACCAATGGATGCTTCGAAACCCACAATCAAGGCTAACAAAGAAACAGCTGTTAGCCCAGTGTTCCAACATCCGTAACCGAAAACTGCTGTCACAACTAGAGATCGATGGAATACAACAACAATGCTACGGCAAGGGGGAGCCAGGACGCCAGGTCAGCGGGGGGATATCACCCCCCCCACAATCCGTGATTGGGTACCAAGCCCCAAGAGACATAGACAGCCTCAATACAAGAGCTGCTGACCTGCGAAGGAAGATCGTGACCCAAATGGAAACCTGGAGCCTCCGACAAATACCGAAGCTAAGTTGTCAAGTACCTTCAGAAGATCTGCTAGAAGATGTGAATGCTGCAATAAGAACCATCCCCACAGGGAACATAACTGAGACCAACAAGCTGATCCACAGTACAGCAACAGTAATCCTCGAGATGCTGGGATACAAGATCAACACAGGGCATAACAAACAATACCCTCCATGGAAGAGACGGTTAGAGGCCAAGATAAAGGCGACACGGAGAGAAGTCAGCCAGCTAGCCGAGCTACAGAAGGGGAACATGGTGAATAAAGGGGTACCCAGGAAATACAGCAAGCTCTCCATACCTGAAGCACTCGAAACTGCCAAATAGAGACTAACAGCTCTGGCTACCCAACTGAAGAGATACACCAAGGAGATTGAGGCCAGGAGAATAAACAAGACCTTCTCCACTCAACCAGCAAAGGTGTACTCTCAGTGGCAGGGAAATAGCATCCGGTCAGACCCACCAAGAGCTGAGGTGGAGAAATACTGGAAGGGCATATGGGAAAGAGTAGCATCACACAACACCGATGCCCAGTGGCTAGTGGACCTGAGGACTGACCACAGCTGCCTCCCAGAACAAGAACCAGTAACCATCTCAATGGCAGACATCCAAGAAAGAGTGTCAAAGATGAAGAGTTGGTCAGCACCGGGCCCCGATATGATCCATACATACTGGCTAAAGAAGCTGACAGCACTCCACGAGCATCTAGCAGCACAGATGAACCAGCTGCTAAGGGATGGGACGCACCCAGAATGGCTGACTGAAGGCAGGACAGTCCTGATCATGAAAGACCCACAGAAGGAATCTACCCCATCCAACTACCGGCCAATAACCTGTCTCAGTACAACATGGAAGCTCCTGTCAGGCATCATGGCAGCTAAGATGAGTAGGCACATGGATCAATATATGAGTGGGACACAGAAAGGAGTTGGTAGTAACACCAGGGGAGCCAAGCACCAGCTACTGGTGGACAGAGCAGTACACAGAGAATAGGCAAACCAACTTGTGCACCGCCTGGATCGACCACCAGAAAGCCTACGACTCAATGCCACACACGTAGATACTGGAATGTCTGGAACTGTACAAGATCAACAGGACACTAAGAGCCTTCATCAAGAACTCAACGGGGAAGTGGAAGCCAATTGCCCAAGTTAACATCAAGTGCGGCATATACCAAGGGGATGCACTATCACCACTGCTGTTCTGCATAGGCCTGAACCCCCTCAGTCACATCATCACAAAGAGCGGCTACGGATACCGATTCCGAAGCGGGACAACAATCAGCCATCTCCTCTACATGGATGACATCAAGCTGTATGCCAGGAATGAGCGAGAAATTGACTCACTGATCCACACCACCAGGATCTACAGCGACGACATAGGGATGTCATTCGGATTAGACAAATGTGGCCGGATGGTATCAAGAAGAGGCAAGATGATCAGAACTGAAGGGGTCAACCTACCAGGAGGCAGGATAGAAGACATCAAGGACAGCTACAAATACCTTGGAATCCCACAGGCTAATGGCAACCATGAGGAGGCCGCAAGGAAGTCAACCACAGCCAAATACCTCCAGAGAGTAAGGCAAGTCCTGAGAAGTCAGCTGAATGGCAAGAACAAGGTCCGAGCCATCAACATGTATGCACTGCCGGTCATCAGATACCCCGCTGGGATCATAAGCTGGCCAAAGGAGGAGATAGAAGCCACAGATATCAAGACGAGAAAGCTCCTCACCATGCATGGAGGGTTTCACCCCAAGTCCAGCACCCTGAGGCTGTACACTAAGCGGAAAGAGGGAGGCCGAGGACTAGTGAGCATCAGGGCCACTGTCCAGGATGAGACATCAAAAATCCAAGAGTACATCAGGAAGATGGCCCCAACAGATGAACTGCTCAGTGAATGCCTTAGACAGCAGAAACCTGAAGAGGAAGAGGAGGAGGAGGAGACAACATGGAGGGACAAGCCCCTACACGGCATGTACCACCGTCAGATAGAGGAAGTGGCTGATATCAAGAAGACCTACCAATGGCTGAATAAAGCTGGACTGACAGACAGCACAGAGGCACTGATCATGGCAGCACAAGAACAGGCCCTAAGTACAAGGGCAATAGAGGCCATTATCTACCACAGTAGATCTGACCCAAGGTGCAGGCTATGTAAAGAAGCCCCAGAGTCAGTCCAGCATGTGGTAGCAGGGTGTAAGATGCTCGCCAGCTCAGCATACATGGAAAGGCACAACCAAGTAGCTGTGATAGTGTACAGGAACATCTGTACCCGGTATGGACTAGAAGTACCCAAATCCCAATGGGACATACCACCGAAGGTGGTTGAGAACGGCAAGGCTAAGATCCTGTGGGACTTCAGCTTCCAGACCGACAAACAGCTACTGGCTAACAAACCGGACATAGTGGTGATGGACAAAGAGCAGAAGAGAGCAGTGGTGATAGATGTGGAGATTCCAGCTGACGCCAACATCAGGAAGAAGGAACACGAAAAGATTGAGAAATATCAAGGGTTGAAAGAACAGCTGGAACAGATGTGGAAGGTCAAGGTTAATGTGGTCCCCGTGGTAGTAGGAGCACTTGGGGCAGTGACCCCCAAACTGGAAGAGTGGCTCCAGCAGATTCCTGGAACAACATCTGAAGCCTCAGTCCAGAGGAGCGCAGTCCTAGGAACAGCTAAGATACTGACAGAACCCTCAGACCCCCAGGGGTCTGGTAGAGGACCCGAGCTGGAGGATGACACACAGATACCACCCCACAAGGGTGACAGGGACATTTATTTACACACACACACACACACACACACACACACACACACACACACACACACACACACACACACACACACACACACACACACACCATCTTTATCATTTAATTGTTTTACCTTTAGCCTTAGATTCCATGATGTGTGTGGGAATTAGATATTTTCTGCGAGTTAATATTCACAAAGAATCACACTGTGGACTTGAGGACTGGTGGTCATGTTGGATGTCAGTAGTATTATAAACTGGTGGTCATGTTGGATGTCAGTAGTATTATAAACTGGTGGTCATGTTGGATGTCAGTAGTATTATAACCTCATCCTAAGTTTCCAGACTCAGCCCATCTCATTAGAATTAAAAGCACATAGATGTCTAAATATGCAACCAAGTTTAACTTCTGCCCAAAAATAATGACCTTCAGTGTTCAGGTCATATAAACAATATGATATTGTCATATAAAAAGTAAATACTCTAGTCCCATAATAGGCCAAAGTACTTTTGGTGACCATGGCGACGGCCTCCGACCATAAACTACCGCTGTAAATGTCTCCCTCTGGCGGTGGTGTTAAAGTACTACATGACAAAGGACGCTTGGATTCCTTTTTTTTTAACTTTATATAATTATGCTGCTCTGATCCCCGAAGAGAAAGTAAGTAAATGTCTCCCTCTGGCGGTGGTGTCGATGCACTACATGACGAAGGTCGCCTGGATTTGGACTGTTTTGTCTGAGTGAAGAATAAACGTGTGGACAGAAGAAACGTGCCGGACCGAACCGGACGGGCATCGACCCCATGAGCTGCTGCTCCAGGGACACCTCCCTGCCCGAGGCTCTGGGGGGGCTCTGCTGGTGGAGATTCTTCATGAGGAGGTTCTTCTGGTGGAGGTTCTTCTGGTGGAGGTTCTTCTGGTGGAGGTTCTTCTGGAGGAGGTTCTTCTGGTGGAGGTTCTTCTGGTTGAGGTTCTTCTGGAGGAGGTTCTTCTGGTGGAGGTTCTTCTGGTGGAGGTTCTTCTGGAGGAGAAAGTCAGAATGAAATAAAAAGTAAAACGTTCCTGCTCGTTATTAACCCCTTGTGTTCCAGAGGAAGAGCCCCGTCCACCTCAGACGTGATTCTTTCTGTTAAATGTCTCTAGAAGAGACGCGGACGCCTCATTAAACTGATTTGTTTTCTTTCATCTCAGCCCCCCCACCCCCCCCACGAAGGTGTAGAAATATGAATTAATTATTCGTTCCGTTTTATCGGCGGTAAATAAAGTAAATAATGGTTCGTTTCTTCTTCTAAATGTGGTTTTATTGCCTGTTTTTTATTCCGTTTTATTTCCCAAGTTTTAAACACAACCGGAGCCGGTACCGATCCGGTGTGAAGACCCGGTACCGATCCGGTGTGAGGACCCCGGTACCGATCCGGTGTGAGGACCCCGGTACCGTTCCGGTGTGAAGACCCCGGTACCGATCCGGTGTGAGGACCCCGGTACCGATCCGGTGTGAGGACCCCGGTACCGTTCCGGTGTGAAGACCCGGTACCGTTCCGGTGTGAGACCCGGTACCGATCCGGTGTGAGGACCCCGGTACCGTTCCGGTGTGAGGACCCCGGTACCGATCCGGTGTGAAGACCCGGTACCGTTCCGGTGTGAGGACCCCGGTACCGTTCCGGTGTGAAGACCCGGTCCCGGGATGCAACGGGGCTGGAAGTCTCGCGTGTGGACGTGACGTCACCATTGTTTACTTTTACCGAAGCCCCGCCCCGCTAGCACCGGATGCTACTCGCTGCTCGGCTGCTACCGGAGGCTCTCACCGGAGACACCACCCTGATCACCACACGGGCCCCCGGACGGATTCCGGTGAGTCTCCCCGGTTCGAGCCGCGCTGGAATCCCGGGACCGAACACCGGGAGCGTCGGGGATCCGCTCCGGTTCGCGGCGGCCGAGCGGCGGCCGGCCGTCCCCGTTAGCTCGGGGCTAGCTTTTGTTGCTGGACTACCGGGAGGCGGCCGGAGCCCGTTCCCGGTAGTCCCGGTAGGACGGAGCGGGTCGGGACCAGCGGGTCTGACACACCGACCTGGGTCTCCGGTAGTCACGTGACACCGGGGACACCCCGGACCGGCGGTCGGTCCGACTCCAGCTAGCGGCTCGGCAGCAGCGGAGCTAACGTCCGGTTCCCGGTAAGACTCTACCGGGTCGGGCGGGACTCGACCCCCCCAGGAGCTGCCCCAAAGATACCGGGTCCGGTACCGGGAAAGAAAGGATTCAACCCTGATACCGGAGCCCGGTTACCGGAGCCCGGTTACCGGAGCCCGGTTACCGGAGCCCGGTTACCGACGAGCACGACACGTTTCATAGAGGAAACACCGGTTCACCGGTTAGGGTGAGGGGGGTTAGGGGGGTTAGGGTGAGGGGGGTTAGGGTGAGGGGGGTTTGGGTTAGGGGGGTTAGGGTTAGGGGGGTTAGGGATAGTTCTGGATTAACACACGAGGCAAGAGTTCAGGTTCCAGTGTTCTGGATTATCTGCTCAGAATCCACTGGAACTGAAACTTCATGTCCTGAAGAACCTGAGAAGAACCTGAGAAGAACCTGAGAAGAACCTGAGAAGAACCTGAGAAGAACCTGAGAAGAACCTGAGAAGTCCCCCAGTGGCAAAAGGCTGGTTCCAGTGCTGCTCCAGTGCAGCAGTGCTCTGTCAGGTGTTTGCGATCCGCTCCAGGTCCAACTGGTAACCATGGAAACGACCAAAATCCCTCCCTGGTTTGGTCTCCAGTGATTCTCTCCTTCACTGAAACGGATTCACTCTGAATCCATTCATTCAGATCCGTTTACATGTAACCGCTGCTGATGGGGGTGTCGGGGTGTTTGATCAGACGCTGGCGGTGTGACATCACCTCCATCAGAGCCCCGTGGCGTCCCAGGGTCATTGTAACGCTGGACGTAACGGTGTGAACGTCAGGAGATGTGTAGTGGCTCATCACGTTGTCTCCACGTTGTCTCCACGTTGTCTCCACGTTGTCTCCCTGTTGTCTCCACGTTGTCTCCCTGTTGTCTCCACGTTGTCTCCCTGTTGTCTCCACGTTGTCTCCACGTTGTCTCCACGTTGTCTCCACGTTGTCTCCCTGTTGTCTCCCTGTTGTCTCCACGTTGTCTCCCTGTTGTCTCCACGTTGTCTCCACGTTGTCTCCACGTTGTCTCCACGTTGTCTCCACGTTGTCTCCACGTTGTCTCCCTGTTGTCTCCCTGTTGTCTCCACGTTGTCTCCACGTTGTCTCCACGTTGTCTCCCTGTTGTCTCCACGTTGTCTCCACGTTGTCTCCCTGTTGTCTCCCTGTTGTCTCCACGTTGTCTCCACGTTGTCTCCACGTTGTCTCCCTGTTGTCTCCACGTTGTCTCCACGTTGTCTCCCTGTTGTCTCCCTGTTGTCTCCACGTTGTCTCCCTGTTGTCTCCACGTTGTCTCCACGTTGTCTCCACGTTGTCTCCCTGTTGTCTCCACGTTGTCTCCACGTTGTCTCCACGTTGTCTCCACGTTGTCTCCACGTTGTCTCCACGTTGTCTCCACGTTGTCTCCCTGTTGTCTCCACGTTGTCTCCACGTTGTCTCCACGTTGTCTCCCTGTTGTCTCCACGTTGTCTCCACGTTGTCTCCACGTTGTCTCCACGTTGTCTCCACGTTGTCTCCCTGTTGTCTCCACGTTGTCTCCACGTTGTCTCCACGTTGTCTCCACGTTGTCTCCACGTTGTCTCCACGTTGTCTCCACGTTGTCTCCCTGTTGTCTCCACGTTGTCTCCCTGTTGTCTCCACGTTGTCTCCCTGTTGTCTCCACGTTGTCTCCACGTTGTCTCCACGTTGTCTCCACGTTGTCTCCCTGTTGTCTCCACCTTGTCTCCACGTTGTCTCCACGTTGTCTCCACGTTGTCTCCACGTTGTCTCCCTGTTGTCTCCACGTTGTCTCCACGTTGTCTCCTCTCTACTTTTTAATTACACATAATTAAGTGTCACCGATGTAGAAGCAGAATTTAGCTCTGTTTTGTAAAAATAATGTTTTCATGTAGGATTTTCTGTGTTTTCCGTGTTGTTTGGTGACGGTAGTTGGGGGGTGTGGAAGCGGTGGTGAAATGGTTTTCTTCAGAGGGGGGTGTACACTGTTTACTCTGCTTAAGGAAAGGCCTCTTTGCGTGTTTCCTTTAAAGGGGTCGCCCCGCTGCTGGCCTGCTGGAGACTTGCCCCCGTGGAGAGATTAACACGGGTTCTGCCCTGCTTCAATCATCCTAATCTCTAGTTTGCTCAGAACGCGTCGTCTTCACACCTTCATGATGGAACTGAGGGTGAACCTATGAGTCAGTTCTTCTGAATCCACCCTTGACATCTTCTAATGTGTCTACAGGAAGCGCTGCCCTTTGTCTCCGGGAGCAGCCCTGACCCTGACAGTAAACAGAATGGAACCCCACCGGCGCGTCTCTGACTAGTCACACACACAAACGTTCGATAAAAACTGTCGTTTGTTGGTCAGTCCAGGTGCAGAGAACATCGTGTGCCTTCCCCTCCTGTTTGTGGTTGTTGGCACCGTGCTGCTGGTGTTTGGAGTCCAATCATATAATCCCTGGGATTTTTCCTTCATGTTGTGTCGCTGTCATTGGTGTCAGCTGACTGATTCATTTCAGGGTGAATTTAATAGCTGAACTCTTTCTCAAGGCGGTGTTCTGCTTCATTTTGCGCCTCTCTGCAGGTTTTCGTCTGCTCACATTATTTGTTTGCCAGCTTTATTTACCTTTGTTTATGGGGCTTATCGTTTGCCTCAAACACTCCCAAGCTGTATACATAAGACCCAACTTGTGCTTTGTCCTACCTGCCATCCCATCTATCACACCACCTGGTTAATGGTAAATTGTTCCAGAAGGAAGATATGTTTGCACATAAACACGGAGCCAGGGCGCCTGTGTTTACAGTAGTCATGGCAGCGCTCACTTATTCAACAAATAGAGCGACCATGTTCCTCTGCTGGAGAACACAGTGTTTGTCTTTGGGCAGAGCTTCAACTCCACAGCCTCAACTTTCTGAGATGTTGATCAGATCACCCTGGGTGTGTCTGAGTCAGGGCTAGTACAAGGGTTAGGGTCAGGGGTTAGGGTTAGGGGTTAGAGTTAGGATTAGGGGTTAGTTTAGGAACAGGGGTTAGGGTGAGGGGTTAGGGTCACGGGTTAGAGGTTAGGGTTTGGAGTTAGGGTTAAGGGTTAGGGTCGGATTAGGGTCACGGGTTAGAAGTTAGGGTTAGAGTTAGGATTAGGGGTTAGGGTTTAGGAACAGGGGTTAGGGTGAGGGGTTAGTGTCATGGGTTAGGGTTAAGGGTTAGGGTTTAGGATTAGGGGTTAAGGTTAAGGCTAGGGGTTAGGGTCGGGTTAGAGGTTAGGGTTTAGAGTTAGGGTTAGGTTAGGGTTAGAGTTAGGATTAGGGGTTAAGGGTTAGAGTTAGGGTCAGGGGTTAGGGGTAGGGTTTAGGATCAGGGGTTAGAGTTAGGGTTTAGGAACAGGGGTTAGGGTCACAGGTTAGAGGTTAGGGTTAGGGGCTATGTTAGGAATAGGGGTTAGGGTTAAGGCTAGGGGTTAGAGTCAGGAGTTAGAGTTTAGGGTTTAGAGTTAGGGTTAGGTTAGGGCTAGGGTTAGAGTTAGGATTAGGGGTTAGGTTAGGATTGGGGTTAGGTTAGGGTTTAGAGTTAGTGCTAGGGTTAAGGGTTAGAGGTTAGAGTTAGGATTAGGGGTTAGTGTCAGGGGTTAGAGTTAGGATTAGGGGTTAGGTTAGGGTTTAGAACTAGGGTTAGGGGTTAGGTCCGGGTTTAGAGTTAGGGTTAGGGGTTAGGGTCAGGGTTTAGAGTTAGGGCTAGTGTTACACCAACTGGAGCTCACACACAACGTGATAGAACTGCCTCTGGTTAAAGTGAAATAATTAAAGTGACATTTATTGTTTGCCACCTTGAGGGCAGAGTCAGAAATAGGATCAACAGGTATAGATTCTGATGGTAGCAGTGAAGCCACCCTCAGTAGGTATGTCTGTGTCACATGATCTTTAAGCTTTTAGAAATAAAGCAGGTGTGTGATACAAATAAAATATAATGAACAATAAAATCTTTTTATTTTTTTATTTGCCCACTTGGGCAATAATCTGCAACATGGTATTGACCCAGATCCAGAGACACAACATTGGATAAGAATGAAGCTACTGAATTAGAATTCTATTTTTTCAAAGTAAATAAAACTACTGGAACAAGTTTAAAACTAAAGGCAAACAATCAAACCACAACAGGTGTCAGCAAACAGAGAAAGAAGAGCCAGAGTTCAGCTGACTGGGATGTAAATATCTATACCGCTAGTGATCAATAAGGCCTGAGATGAACGAGTGTGTTAAAGCTTCACCTCCAGAACTCATGATCTCCTGCTGGTCTGTATTTACCTTTGTTTTTCCTCTCAGGTCAGTGAAGTCCAGATGCACGAGTCTGGGTCAGAACCAGCCAGCCGCTCCATCCCAGCCGACCAGACGGAGAACGGACACTATCCCCAGAATGAAGGCGGCCAGAGGAGCAGCCAGACGCTGTCAGAGTCTCTGCTGGTCAGTTCCCCCTGCGTTCCCCCCTGGGATACACGTTATAAATGTGTTATTACACGTGTGTCGTGCAGGACACCTGGTCTATAACGTTATAAATGTGTTATTACCCGTGTGTTGGGGAGGACACCTGGTCTATAACGTTATAAATGTGTAATTACACGTTTGTCGTGGAGGACACCTGGTCTATAACGTTATAAATGTGTTATTACACGTGTGTCGTGGAGGACACCTGGTCTATAACGTTATAAATGTATTATTACACGTGTGTCGTGGTTCAGCCTGTTCCATTACAACAGGACCCAATGGTAACAACCAGTAGTTCTACTGGCTCCGCCCCCCACGACCTGAAGGAGCGCTGCCTTCAGACGGCCTGTGTACCTGTAAACAGGATGTTTACACCTCGTGTTGTCCCTCTGAGGGCCAGTTGTTTCTTGTCCCCCCTATTTTATCTGCAAGGGTCGAAGTTCACAATTCAAAGTCAGCTTTATTGTTGTTTCTGCCACATGCGTAAACAAAATGCATTTCTCTCAAACCCTAAAACAAAACAACAACAGCCCTCATCTGTATAGAAAACAAAAACAAAACAACAAAGTTAATCTAAAGAAAAAACAAAACAACAGCCCTAATTTACATAAAAAACAAAACAACAGCCCTAATTTACATAAAAAAACAACAACAGCCCTAATTTAAAATGGTAAACAAAAATAAAACAACAACAGCTCTAATCTGCGGAGTAAACAAAAAACAAAACAACAGCCCTAATTTACACAAAAAACAACAAACAAAACCAAAACAGCCCTAATCTAAAATAGTAAACAAAAACGAAACAACCGCCCTGAAGCCTGTCCCACAAAGCTGGATTAACCTAGCCGGCTTCCTCTTCCTTATCTGGCTTCACTTACCCAGACATCCACCCTCCAGATTTTCGGTACCATAAAGCCGGCTATCAACTCACTAATTCAATCCAGACTTGTCCACTCTAGATCTGTGCGCGCTCACATAAAAAGGGCGGAGTTTGCTGCATGCGACCAATCGCAAACATGCTACAAACCGGCCCGAGACGCATATTTCACAATGGAGGAGCGAACAATAATAATTAATAAATATGATCAATACAAATCAATAATCCAGGCAAAAAGCAACACAGCTGCAGCTGCCAAACGGTATCGCCCCCCCTACTGTCACCAAGATCCACCGGGTTCTCATAAGACGGACAGGCCTTTTTCCAAGAGAACTGATTGGTCAGTAGGTGGGGCTGTTATACCTGCTGAGCTCTTATCCTGAACTTATCCTGCTCCGGAGCAGGTTAGGTGTTCAGCATAGGTTACCGTGACAACGTAGCCCGATAGAAAGTCAGCCACCTTTATGGTACCGAAAAGCCAGGGTTAAGCCTGAAGTTAGGGTTAAGCCTGAAGCCGTAATCCAGTTTCATGGTACAGGCCTCTGATGTATATAGTAAACAAAAACAAAACAACAACAACAGTGCTAATCTACATGTAAGACAAAACAACAACCATATCTACATAGTAAACAACAAACCAAACAACAACAGCCCTAATCTACATAGTAAACAACAAACCAAACAACAACAGCCCTAATCTACATAGTAAACAACAAACCAAACAACAACAGCTCTAGTCTACATAGTAAACAACAAACCAAACAACAACAGCCCTAATCTACATAGTAAACAACAAACCAAACAACAACAGCTCTAATCTACATAGTAAACAACAAACCAAACAACAACAGCCCTAATCTACATAGTAAACAACAAACCAAACAACAACAGCTCTAATCTACATAGTAAACAACAAACCAAACAACAACAGCCCTAATCTACACAGTAAACAACAAACCAAACAACAACAGCTCTAATCTACATAGTAAACAACAAACCAAACAACAACAGCTCTGATCTACATAGTAAACAACAAACCAAACAACAACAGCTCTGATCTACATAGTAAACAACAAACCAAACAACAACAGCTCTGATCTACATAATAAACAACAAAACAAACAACAACAGCTCTAATCTACATAGTAAACAACAAACCAAACAACAACAGCTCTGATCTACATAGTAAACAACAAACCAAACAACAACAGCTCTAATCTACATAGTAAACAACAAACCAAACAACAACAGCTCTAATCTACATAGTAAACAACAAACCAAACAACAACAGCTCTAATCTACATAGTAAACAACAAACCAAACAACAACAGCTCTAATCTACATAGTAAACAACAAACCAAACAACAACAGCTCTAATCTACATAGTAAACAACAAACCAAACAACAACAGCTCTAATCTACATAGTAAACAACAAACCAAACAACAACAGCTCTAATCTACATAGTAAACAACAAACCAAACAGCAACAGCTCTAATCTACATAGTAAACAACAAACCAAACAACAACAGCTCTAATCTACATAGTAAACAACAAACCAAACAACAACAGCTCTAATCCACACGGTGAACAGCGGAGCCTGTTGTTGTTGTTGTTTTGGTGTAAACACCAGATCAACACATGTGACCTGGAGTGGTGACTGGCAGTCTGCTGGTTCGGTCCAGGTCACATGCTATTGCCCAGAGGTCGTGTATGGGGGGGTGAAGGGGGTTTGGTGAGTAAGGGGGGGTTAGGGGTGTTTGGGGGGGGCAGGTGGGGTTCATCCTGGTAGGTGGAGCCGTTGCCCAGAAGGCTGCTCCCTCAGACTCTTCAGTCTCCCTGAGGCGTCGGGTGCGGGGCCACCTTACCCACAATGCTTAGAGCTTAGCGAGTGAGGCAGGTGCTGTAGATGGGGGGGGCTGGACTGCTCTAGTGTTGATTTCTGGCGTCGGTGAACTGACTGAGTCTCCAGATTGTTTTCTGTTGAAGCCGAAGAGCAGCACTGGGGGGGGGGGGGTGTTGAATGAGGCTTAGAGGGGAGGGAGAGCCGGTCCCGCTGGGGGAGGGATCAGTGTGTCGGTAGTTTGCTTCACATCATCGAGGGAGGGAGTCTCAACCAGACGTCAGGCTGAGCAGGAGAAGAACGATTCATGGAGACGAGCAGGTGTGTGTGTGTGTGTGTGTGTGTGTGTGTGTGTGTGTGTGTGTGTGTGTGTGTCTGTGTGTGTGTCTGTGTGTGTGTGTGTGTGTGTGTGTGTGTGTGTGTGTGTGTGTGTGTCTGCGTGTGTGTGTGTGTGTGTCTGTGTGTGTGTGTGTGTCTGTGTCTGTGTGTGTGTGTGTGTGTGTGTGTGTGTGTGTGTGTCTGCGTGTGTGTGTGTGTGTCTGTGTCTGTGTGTGTGTGTGTGTCTGTGTGTGTCTGTGTGTGTGTGTGTGTGTGTCTCTCTGTCTGTGTGTGTGTGTGTGTGTGTCTGTGTGTGTGTGTGTGTGTGTGTGTCTGTGTGTGTGTGTGTGTGTGTGTGTGTGTGTGTGTGTGTCTGTGTGTGTGTGTGTCTCTGTGTGTGTGTGTGTGTATGTCTGTGTCTGTGTGTGTGTGTGTGTCTCTGTGTTTGTGTGTGTGTGTGTGTGTGTGTGTGTGTGTGTGTGTGTGTGTGTGTGTGTGTGTCTCTTTGTGTGTGTGTGTCTGTGTGTGTGTCTGTGTGTGTGTGTGTGTGTGTTTAGCGTGTCAGTCAAACTGTTCTAATCTGTATTATTTGTCTAATCTGTATTATTTGTCTAATCTGTAATATTCGCCGCTTGCCGGTTGTTGTTGCTGACGCGGCGTTTCTTGGGGACACGCCCGTTGGCGTGTTTAGTCAACACGGATGATGTCACTCATTGTTTGCTCCTCAGAAAGTTTTGTCTGTTTGCTGTCAGTCTTCCCAGAGTTCACAGGGGCGGTGTGTTTACACTCGCTCCTCTCTGCAGGACTTTCTGGAATAACAACAACAGCATGTTTGTCCTCTCTGGCTGCCATGGCAACCGGATTAGACAGAGCTGTTGTGTTGGAGAGCAGCGACCTGCCCTCTGCTGCTGCTGCTGCTGCTGTTGTTGTTGTTGTTGTTGATGAACACTCTGTGGGTTTGTTTACCTCCCCCCTCCGTGGGTTTTTTTACCCCCCCCCGCGTGGGTTTGTTTACCCCCCCAGCCCGTCATTAAAATCCATCTGAAGCTGTTTTCTCCAGCGCTGTGTTTACCGGCTCTTCATTATTTATGTCTGATTCTGTTGATGTTTACTGTAAACAGGCCTGGAGCCGGAGGCGCGGCGGTGGGGGGGTGGTGGTGGGGGGGGGGGGGTAATTGCTGCTGCCGAACAGACGAAGTGTTGTTGTTTTTGTGATGTGGGGGTTGTTGTTGTTTTGAAGGAGCTTCTAATCCCTCAAGTCGTCTGATGTTTGTTTGGTTTGTTTTTAGCTCCGAGGAAAACAAGAGCTGAGTAACTAGAGTACCTGAGTAACTAGAGTACCTGAGTAACTAGAGTACCTGAGTAACTAGAGTACCTGAGTAACTAGAGTACCTGAGTAACTAGAGTACCTGAGTAACTAGAGTACCTGAGTAACTAGAGTACCTGAGTAACTAGAGTACCTGAGTAACTAGAGTACCTTAGTAACTAGAGTACCTTAGTAACTAGAGTACCTTAGTAACTAGAGTACCTTAGTAACTAGAGTACCAGAGTCACTAGAGTACCTGAGTAACTAGAGTACCAGAGTAACTAGAGTACCAGAGTCACTAGAGTACCAGAGTCACTAGAGTACCAGAGTCACTAGAGTACCCGAGTCACTAGAGTACCAGAGTCACTAGAGTACCTGAGTAACTAGAGTACCAGAGTAACTAGAGTACCAGAGTAACTAGAGTACCAGAGTAACTAGAGTACCAGAGTCACTAGAGTACCAGAGTCACTAGAGTACCAGAGTCACTAGAGTACCAGAGTCACTAGAGTACCAGAGTCACTAGAGTACCTGAGTCACTGGAGTACCTTAGTAACTAGAGTACCTGAGTCACTAGAGTACCTGAGTAACTAGAGTACCTGAGTAACTAGAGTACCAGAGTCACTAGAGTACCAGAGTCACTAGAGTACCTGAGTCACTAGAGTACCCGAGTCACTAGAGTACCCGAGTCACTAGAGTACCAGAGTCACTAGAGTACCTGAGTCACTAGAGTACCTGAGTCACTAGAGTACCTGAGTCACTAGAGTACCTGAGTAACTAGAGTACCCGAGTCAGGAGAGACATGGTGTTAAACGTGACAGGAGGGGGGGAGTTATCGGTGCCAATGGTTGATCAATGACCACAATCCACACCCGTTGTGTGCGTGTGTTTTGTGTGTGTGTGTTGTGTGTGTTTTGTGTGTGTGTGTTTTGTGTGTGTGTGTGTGTGTGTGTTCTCGTCTGACATGTGAACTCCTGCAGGCTCCGGTGTCTTTTCCGATGATGACCCCCCCGACAGAGGCCCCCCAGCCCCTGCAGACACAGCAGCAGATCTTCAGCTCCCAGCAGGTCCAGGCGCTGCTCCAGCAGCAGAACGCCCTCCTGCTCCACCAGGTGGGGGCGCTGGGGTCCTGTTTGTCGTTACGGTCACACATTGGTTGGTTCTGAACTCGACATCTGACGTTTGTGCAGAAACAGTTCCAGGAGGTGTTCAGGAACCAGCAGGAGCAGCTCAGCATGCAGCTGCTGCAGCAGAAGAACGCCGGCGTGGTCAGTCAGGAGGTAGCAGCATCATCAATACTAAACCAATAGATCAATGGGAATGAAAACACAAAGGATAATCAGTCTGATGCCTTTTAGTAGTACCAACACAAAAAAATGGCAACAACATGGTAATAACATAATAATAACATGATAATGCTGGGACCAGTTTGTTGGAGATTAGTTCTAGGAGAGTAGAACGCAGCACAGGTGACCAACACACTACCTGTGTGTGTGTGTGTGTGTGTGTGTGTGTGTGTGTGTGTGTGTGTGTGTGTGTGTGTGTGTGTGTGTGTGTGTGTTTTAAAGGCACATCAATTCAACTGGAAATAAAATGAAATTAATGGTTTAAGTCCAGACTGAAAAAAACGGAGCCTTTCCCTGCCCTCATTGGTCTATTCTCCAGCCAATGGAAGCATCCATGCTCTTGTTGACTTTAACTACCTCCTCCATTTATTTGTTGTGTGTGTGTGTGTGTGTGTGTGTGTGTGTGTGTGTGTGTGTGTGTGTGACATGCTTCTGTTTTTCTCAGTCAGCCAGAACGTTAATCCCCGTCCGGCTGCAGCGCTGCTGTGTTGATATCAAACAGCCCCCGCTGCTCCGATAACACCAGTTTAAATCCCTCTCACTCCATTGGCTGCTCACACACACACCAGTGAGGTGTGTGTGTGGTGTGAAGAGGACCGGCGGGCGTGTTCTCTAGACGGGTGCAGGACAGGAGGGAACAGTTTCAGGTTTAACAAACGGTTCAGGTGTTCTCTGGTGTTTCACCACCGCGTGACGTTTGGGGGGGGGGGGGGCGTCGTATCCGCTGACACACGTGTGATTCAAGACGTTACACGCTAAAGAAGCAGCGCCAGATTCGTTCTTCACGGGTTAACCACGATAGCTCACCACGATAGCTAACCACGATAGCTAAAAACGATAGCTAACCACGATAGCTAAAAACGATAGCTAAAAACGATAGCTAAAAACGATAGCTAACCACGATAGCTAAAAACGATAGCTAACCACGATAGCTAACCACGATAGCTAACCACGGTAGCTAACCACGTGAGTTGTATAAAGTCCACTCCCCTTGGGTTATGGGCTAGGCTAGGCTAGGCTAACGCATTAGCCCCCCCTTGATGGACGTTGTGTTGTGTCTGCAGCTGACTGCGCAGCTACAGCTCCTGCAGGTGCAGCAGCAGCACCTGCTCAACCTGCAGCGCCAGGGCCTCCTGTCCGTCCTCCCCAGCAGCCCCCCCCTCGCTGCAGGTAAGACGCTGCCCTCTACCTGTGCGTGTGGACACTGCAGCGCCTCACACCTCTGTCACGTCACAGGCTGTGAGAACGGGAACGTCCTGAACGCCGACGCCCGGGAGTCGTCCAGCCATCACACCGCCAACGGGCACCACGACCTGATGAAGAGGAGGGACAGGTGAAGGGTCAGGGCGCACCGCACGTCCTGTACACACTGGAGCAGGACGCTGAGACACAGGTGTCTGCTGAGACACGGGTGTCTGCTGAGACATGGGTGTCTTCTGAAACAGGTGTCTGACTGAGACACGGGTGTCTGGCTGAGACACAGGTGTCCCGCTGACACAAGTTTCTGCTTAGACAGTGACTCACTGGGACAGTGGTGTCTTCTGAGACACAGGTGTGACTCTGAGACACAGGTGTCTGCTGAGACACCGGTGTCTGCTGAGACACGGGTGTCTGCTGAGACACAGGTGTCTGCTGAGACACGAGTGTCTGTGAGACAAGGGTGGCTGGCAGAGACACGGATGTATCGCCGAGACACAGGTTTCTGTCTGAGGCACAGGTGTGTACTGACTGTGGCGTTGGTGTGTTGCAGCCCCCCCGATGAGCAGAGCCACCCCCTCTACGGGAACGGGATGTGTAAGTGGCCCGGATGTGAGACCGTCTTCGGCGACTTCCAGGCCTTCCTCAAGTGAGTGGTGACGGCAACACACACACACACACACACACACACACACACACACACACACACACACACACACACACACACACACACACACACACACACACACACGTCTGCTTCTGCTGCTGGTTTTTGGTTTTACACACATGGTAATGCTGTGAATGTGTCTGTGTGTGTGTGTGTGTGTGTGTGTGTGTGTGTGTGTGTGTGTGTGTGTGTGTGTAGACACCTGAACAGCGAACACACACTGGATGACAAGAGCACGGCGCAGTGCCGCGTTCAGATGCAGGTGGTCCAGCAGCTGGAGCTACAGGTAGGAGGGGTGGTGGGGGGGCGCTGGGGGGTGATGTCACACCAGCCTGGAATAGCACTGACGTCTGGAGCTGATCACACCTCCAGGACGGTTCCTCCCTGATCTGTGATCGTCTATTCTGGTCTCGTCTCACAGCTGAAGAAGGACAAGGAGCGTCTGCAGGCGATGATGGCTCACCTGAAGGCGGTGGAGCCCAAACCGGCCCCCCAGCTGGTAGGATGTGACCCCAATGTGACCCCGCTGTGACTCCACTGTGACCCCACTGTGACCCCGCTGTGACTCCACTGTGACCCCGCTGTGACCCCAATGTGACCCCGCTGTGACCCCACTGTGACTCATGCCACCGTTAGCGTGACGTTCCCGTGACGTTCCCGTGTTGTGTCCAGGTGAAGCTTCCCGGCGCGTCGTTCTCCCAGACGCCGCTGCCGCCCGGCCCCCCCACCATGAGCGTGTCCCAGAGCGCCACGGCGCCCTCCACCCCCCTGACGCCGCACTCAGAGTCGCCGTCGGTCCTCACCCCCAGCAGCGTGTTCACCGGCACCCCCGTCCGGAGGCGCTACAGCCGCTCCGTGAGCCAGGGTAACGTTCACACGTGTGGAGCGTCACGCGTGTTCCGTGTGAGCCGGACCCAAACCCTGTGTCTCCCCACAGACATCGTGGACAACAAAGAGTTCTACCTGAGCACCGAAGTCAGACCCCCCTTCACGTACGCGTCCCTCATCAGACAGGTGGGTGCGCTGACACAGGTGTGAACTGGAGCCGTGGGGGGGTCGATCACGCGTGTTCTTCTGCTTTCAGGCCATCTTTGAGTCTCTTCGCAATCAGCTGACGTTAAACGAGATCTACAACTGGTTCACCAGGAACTTCGCCTATTTCCGGCGAAATGCAGCGACCTGGAAGGTAGGTTCACACCTGTCAGGTTCACGCCTGTCAGGTTCACGCCTGTCAGGTTCACGCCTGTCAGGTTCACGCCTGTCAGGTTCACGCCTGTCAGGTTCACGCCTGTCAGGTTCACGCCTGTCAGGTTCACGCCTGTCAGGTTCACCCCCCCTCTGCTTCCAGAACGCCGTCAGACACAACCTGAGTCTCCACAAGTGTTTTGTTCGTCTGGAGAACGTGAAGGGGGCCGTGTGGACGGTGGACGAGATCGAGTTCCACCGCAGGAGGCCCCAGAAGGCCGCTGGGGGGTAGGTGACCTACAACTGGGGGGTGACCTACAACTGGGGGGTGACCTACAACTGGGGGGTGACCTACAGCTGGGGGGGTGACCTACAACTGGGGGGTAGGTGACCTACAACTGGGGGGGTGACCTACAGCTGGGGGGGTGACCTGCAGCTGGGGGGGTGACCTACAGCTGGGGGGTAGGTGGACCTACAGCTGGGGGGTAGGTGGACCTACAGCTGGGGGGTAGGTGGACCTACAGCTGGGGGGGTGACCTACAGCTGGGGGTAGGTGGACCAACAGCTGGGGGGGTGTAGGTGAAACCTCATCAGGTCCAGCTGTGGCCCCCGCCCCCCTCAGAGGTGGGTCTGGTCCAGGCTGATCGTTCCCCCCCCCCCACAGGTCCGGCCTGAAGACCTCTCAGAGCTTCCCCAGCCTGTCCGGACCCGCGGCTCAGGTAGGGGGGTTATCTTTGGGTTTGTTTGTTCTCCTTGCAGACGACCCCCCCTCGGTGCTGACCTGTGTGTGTTCCAGAGCCTCCTGGACGGGTCCTGCTTCAGCGCGGCGTCCCTGGGGGGCGTTCCTCTGACCTCGCTGCCCCACATCCTGCAGGAGCAGATGAACGGAGCCTTCGCCAACGGGTCGGGGTACCAGAGCGACAGCAGCGCCACGCAGTCCCCCCCCCAGGCGCTGTAAGCACCACGCATCCCTGAACGCACCGCGGCCCGTGTGAGGGGGGGCGACGTCACTTCCTGTTTGTGTCGTTCCAGCATCAAGGAGGAGCAGGAGGACGAGGAGATCTGTGAGAACTGCCCCTACGGGTCGCCGGGGAGCCCCGATGGGCTCGGCCCCGGGGGGGGCGTGTCCCAGCAGGGTGGGGGCAGCAGCCCGGAGCGGCCCGGGCTCCACCTGGACCGTGTGCCGTCCCTCTGACCGCCAGGTGCTGCAGGGCGCCACCCACCGCCGCAGGGCGCCGCCCGGCGATGCCCACCGCCGCAGGGCGCCACCCATCGCCGCAGGGCGCCACCCATCGCCGCAGGGCGCCACCCATCGCCGCAGGGCGCCACCCATCGCCGCAGGGCGCCGCCTGGCGATACCCACCGCCGCAGGGCGCCCCCCGACGACACCCGGAGCCGCTCGCAGCCCACCGGACTTTCTACTCCAGAAGTTTCCCAAACAAACAAACTGCTGCTCCGCCCCCCCCCACCAAACTCTTTCCACGGGGAGTTTTTTGTATTTATCATCTTTTTTCGTTCATTCTTTCTGTACAGTAGTGACATCACAAACGTGTGAAATCGTCTGTTCCTGAGTTTTTCACACGAGGACCACGATGAGCAGAGACGCCAAGGCAAAGGGAGCGGTCAGCCGTCACCACGGAGATCCGTCTGGACAAAGACTTTATGCTAATTTGGAGCCACACTACCTAATTTTAACTTTAGTAGTCATGATATATTAAAAAGAACTTTTGTAGGAGAAATAAGAATGTTGCTTTAGAAATGTTCTCTGCCAACATGATCTTATATATTTGTATTTAAAATATAATCAGTGGATCAGAAGAGTAGCTAGCTTCTTTCTAATTGTCAGTCTTCACCCCCCCACAGACATTGTCAGATTCGCTCTGAGTCGCTATAGATTGACCGTTACTGTAATCCAGTGTATCTATGGACAATAAATTTCTCATGATGAAAGCCGTTCTGTGTCGTGTGTCGTTACCCCCCCCCCATCGCCCCGCATGGGAAACCTGATGGTCTGTCAGTGAAGACAGTTTATATATGTTACCATTGGGAATTATAAGAAAAACATTCATTATCATTGTTATGCTGACGATACTCAATTATATTCATCAATTAAAACCAATGAATCTGATCAGCTGATTAAATCAGAATCCTGCCTCAGGGATATTGAATCCTGGATGCTTCACAACTTCTTAATGTTGAACAGTAACAAACCTGAAGTCATTATTATTGGGCTGAAGCATCTCAGAGATGATCTCTCTAACATTGTGATTCTCTTAGACAGCATTGATCTATTCTCCACCAGTGAAGTCAGGAACCTGGGAGGGATTTCTGATCAACATCTGTCCTCTGGTTCTCATCAGTCTGTATCCCAGACAGACTTCATTCACTGGAGAAATATTACTAAAGTTAGAAATGTCTTATCCTTTAAAGACGCAGAGAAAACCATTCATGTCTTTGTTACTTCTAGATTGGATTACTGCTATTCCTTATTATGGGCTGTTCTAGCTCCTCTAGTAGGACTCTACAGTTAGTTCAGAATGCAGCTGGAGGAGAGAACACATCTCTCCTGTCCTAGCGTCACTTCATCGGCTCCTGATTCATCATAGAATACAATTCAAACTCCTCATGATCACATGAAGCTCTCCACTGTAAGGCTCCGTCTGACATGGAGATCTGATTCAGGTCTATCACCCCCCCACACCCCCCCAGGGCCCTTCCATCAGAGGAGGCAGGATTTCTGGTGACCCGTCGGGTTTTTAAGAGTAGAACAGGGGGCAGAAGCTTCAGCTATCTGCCCCTCTACTCTGGAACGACCTCCCAGCCTCGGTCTGGGGGGGGGGGGGTAGACTCCCTTAGTTTATGTGAGAGTAGACTAAAAACCCTCCTCTTTGATAGAGCCTACAATTAGAAATAACACCCCCACTAGATATGCTGCTGTAGGCCTAGGCTGCTGGGGGTGTTTTTCTCCGTCCCCCCGTTGAAGGGAGAGACTCTGGAGCTTCTGTCTTCATCTTTCTCTGCTTTATAATCGACAGTATTTTCTGCACCATAAGACGCAGCTAAAGGCCTCAATTCTCTCAAAAACCAACGGCTCTATGATCCAGAGCAGCTCGTTTTTTGAAAACAGGTGTGAAATAAGTCGTTGAGTCCTCAGATGAGTCCCCAACTCTCATCTGGAACCTCAATCCAGTGTGAGGAATGTTGTTTAAATGTGTCGTTCATTGAAGGTGCGCTTTATAATCCAGAGCGCTTTATAATCCAGAGCACTTTATAATCCAGAGCACTCGCTCTGTCTCTCTCTCTCTCTCTCTCTCTCTCTCTCTCTCTCTCTCTCTCTCTCTCTATATATATATATATATATATATATATATATATATATATATATATATATATATATATAAATATTTGTCCACCTTAAAATATTTGTCTCCAAATCCCTGCAACATGCACTCAGCACCTCTACATTGTGCCCCCCCCCCCCCCCCCACTGCATTTTGCATCCTACACTTTGTATTTAGTATAGTTATTTATAATATTTAAAGTATTTAGAATAGTTAACTTATGAATGCACAGTTTGAGACACCACCTGCCGGAAACAAATTCCTCGTCTGCTTTCTACAAACGATGGCCAATAAAGCTGATTGTGATTGTGAGATATATATATATATATATATATATATATATATATATATATATATATATATATATATATATATATATATATATATATATATATATATATATATCTGTCCCCAGTGTATTTCTCTTTCCCAACAGGTCAAGGTGTATGACCCCCCCTCCAGAGCCTGGGTCCTGGACCCCCTGGACCCCCTCCAGAGCCTGGGTCCTGGACCCCCTGGACCCCCTCCAGAGCCTGGGTCCTGGACCCCCTGGACCCCCTCCAGAGCCTGGGTCCTGCCTGGAGTTTCTTCCTCAATGAGGGAGTCCCCCCCCCCACCATCTCTTATGCTCTGGAGGGTTCTGTTGACTTTCTATCTGTTAAACACTTTGAAATGTCTTCAGATGTCATTAAGCGCTATATAAATAAAAATTGATTGATTGATTGATTGATTGATTGATTGATTGATTGATTGACTGATTGATTGATTGATTGATTGATTGACTGATTGATTGATTGAGTCACCTGTGCCAGTAGACCTTCCTGTGTGGCCTTCCAGGTGTTAGTCCAAGCCGCCCAGCTAATATTGCATGGATGTTTGAGCGATACCTGGGTGTCAGGTTTGTGGTGGTGCTTCCTGGGTGTCGGGTTTCAAACCATGTGGGTGTGTACATCATGATGGGCGGGGCTGGAGCCCAGCTGAAAGGGGCGGGGCTGGGGTTCACAGACGCAGCGGGTTACAGTTGGAGGATTAACAGACAGACGGGTAACTTTCATTCCTAATGTTGACTTTTGGAGTCTTTTCCTGCCGGGCGGGTTACCCCCCCCCCAGTCACGTTATTCCAGCATCATTCACTCTGACACGTGTCTGCACGTTTGCACAGGATGACACCTCCCTTTCAGCTTCCTGTGAGTGACGAGGACTCTGGTGAGCTTCGTAGGGGGGTGCAGCTGATGGTCGGTGGTTGTTCATCGATCTGGGCTAAAAATAATGGAGCTATTGTTAGTCACCGCCGGGGCAGGAGAGGAGCCTCAAACGCTGGGGCAGGAGAGGAGCCTCAAACGCCGGGGCAGGAGAGGAGCCTCAAACGCCGGGGCAGGAGAGGAGCCTCAAACGCCGGGGCAGGAGAGGAGCCTCAAACGCCGGGGCAGGAGAGGAGCCTCACACGCTGGAGTCCGTCCAGGAGAGCAGAAGAATCGATGGTCTCTGATGTCCTCGTCCTGCTGAGACTCAGACCGTCACAGGAGCCGATAGGAACGCCACCCGGTGCTGTTCCCTCCCTCTTCACCGTGTCACCTCTGAACCGGCGATGGCCAGTCCAACCAGGGGGGCGTCAGCCAGCAGGGGGGCGGCGGCCAGCTGGGGGGCCCCGGAGCGAGACCGGGACGACCTGGACGACAGACCCAGCTCCCAGGGAGGCGGTGGAGGTGGGGGGTCCAGCGTGTCGGCGTGTCCTGAGCTGAGTGGGAGCAGCGGGGACGTGTCCTCTGACGACCCCGGGGGTACGGTTCATCACC
Source organism: Antennarius striatus (assembly GCF_040054535.1). Taxonomy (NCBI): domain Eukaryota; kingdom Metazoa; phylum Chordata; class Actinopteri; order Lophiiformes; family Antennariidae; genus Antennarius; species Antennarius striatus. The sequence continues at coordinate 1,689,852 of NC_090777.1, read as the reverse complement.
TGGTGTCTCCAGGAACGTGAGCCCCCCAGATTCACACCCGTCTCTCTCTCTCCAGACGCCGTCGCCGGGCTCCTCCTCGCCTGCCTGCACTGCCGCTTCCAGGAGCTGGGGGCGCTGCTGCCGGGGGCGTGTGGGGGGGCCCTGAGCCGCTGCTTCCCCGCCTTCAGACGCGTCGGGGCCTCGCTGGACGGCGAGCAGCAGCGCCCCCCTGTGGACCGGCCCGAGCTGGACTGTCACTGCTGCAGCTCCTGCCAGGACGCGGGGGGGCTGGTGGAGCTGGCCATGGAGATATCACAGGTCTGCTACCGCTGAGGCCCCCGGGGGCCCCTCCTCCTGGGGGGCCTACCTCTGACCTCTACACGGTCAGGGGGGGTCCATCTGGCTCTCCTGACACCGGTGTGAGCCCAGCCCTCATTGGTCCACTGGTGTGACATCACTGGAGGCGGGGGGTCAGGTGTGTGTCGTTCTCTCTGCATCACTCAGACGCTCCAGGAGGTGTGAACAGATGACAAGGTGTGAATGAATGAGTGAGGGAGTGAATGACTGAATATTGATTATTGATTATGTTCCCCATGAAGCCAGACATCAGTCCTGTTGGTGACTCCTGTAGTTGCTGCTGGTTGTCCACCAGGGGGCGCCGGGGCCTTCTGGGTGTGGCCGGTCCTCAGCTGTAGTTACCTTTAGGGAGTTGGGAACACCTGCTGGTGCATCCGGGCTGCTCCATCCCCGGGGGGGGGGGGTCAGGGGTTCACGTGACCCCTGACTAACGCCTGGCTGCTGTTTGACACTGACTGTTAGTGGATGTGTGACCTCTGGTGACACCAGTGAACTTCACTGCTTCACTGCGTCTCCAGCTGACAAAAATAAACTCAATACTTTAATGACGTCAGAATGAAGTCTGTTTGATTCTATGCGTCACACTGTCTGAAGTCTGAGTGACTGAGATGATTGATTATAGATTATAGAAATTCATTTGAAACGTTCCTGATGGAGGTGGAGCACCAACAAAAAGAAAGGTTCAGATTAGAAAGTAAAATTCACAGCGACATGAGGACCAGGAAGAAACACGAACAGAGAATTATTCAAATAAAACTTTATTTATGACGAGATAGTTTCCATACTGAGAACCGACGGGTCTGACTTCACTAAGGGTACCAGAACTAAGACTACACCCCTACAGCATAGCAATCAGGACAGTGGGAGACCCCCAGAGTCAGTGGGTGACCCCCACAGTCAGTGGGTGACCCCCAGAGTCAGTGGGTGACCCCCACAGTCAGTGGGTGACCCCCAGAGTCAGTGGGTCACCCCCAGAGTGAGTGGGTGACCCCAACAGTCAGTGGGTGACCCCCAGAGTCAGTGGGTGACCCCAACAGTCAGTGGGTGACCCCCAGAGTCAGTGGGTGACCCCCAGAGTCAGTGGGTCACCCCCAGGGTCAGTGGGTGGCCCACTGACCCTGGGGGTGTTATTGCGTCCCATTCTGACCCCCCAGGCCGTGACCCAGTGGGGTTCTGTACTGGGGTCAGTCACAAGCAGCTTTAGGGGTTCAGATGGGGGTCGGTCCTGATGTTCGTCTCTGACAGACCTGCGTTTTACTGAAGCTGTCTCCATGACGACCATTCTGCAGGCCACACCTATGACAAAGCAGTCTTCACTGGTCTATTCTGGGATGTGGAGGAGCTACATGCTACATGCTAACTCTGCTCTGAGTGATGACAGCTGAGCCTCACCACCTGCTGTGACGCTAACGCCAGGTGAGCGCTACAGACGAGCTAATCTTCGGTGCACCCTGAGGGATTCTGGGTATTTCTGAGGACTGAATGGATTCACGATGTCTGATTGTCATCATGTCAGTTATTGCTCGTAACAACACACCAGAAACATCCGCTACGCTAATGAAACAATGCTATCTGTAGAACTTATGCACACGATTTGGCGGTCCTTACTTTGAGTAACATTCATGCTAATAATTGCTTTCAAAAAATAAAAACAATTGTTGAAAATTCAGAACAATTTTGGCCTTGAAGGTAGAATTCCACCTTAATAATTAACAACAGACACGTTAAATAATCACATGAATGAACCAGTCAGATGTTCATCATCTCCGGACTGAGAAGAAGGTTAGCCGCTAGTGCTAACGAAGGCTCTTTGCTTAGATGCTGTAATAAAAAGCTATCCAGTGAGCTAACGCGTAGCCACGCTACGCCAGATCATTTCCTGTGCTGTGCACTCGGTGAGGTCAGCTGCAGCCGGTTAGCATCAGCGTTAGCAGTACAGGGATCTCGAGCTAACAGAAGCTAACAGACGCTAACTAGCTGGCTGGCTACATTCCTGTAGCGGCTGCAGCTCGTCTGGAGGGAAAAGGCCTCTTTGAAAGGAGTAAACATGAAATAACGCTGCAGAAACCATCATGTGATTTAAGGCGCGTCATCTCTACTGCACCGCTTTATAAATCCTGATCCAGTATTCTGGTACTGAACACTTTGGTTTTTCCCAATAAGGAGCTCAGTCGTCGTGTTTAAATGATACTTCTACTGGAGTACTTTATACTGCATTTGGAGTACTTTACACTGCGTTTGGAGTACTTTATACTGCGTTAACACGGAACCACTATAAGGCACTTAAATCAATTTGATAGTTTTGTTTTTTGACAAATTCAGAACAAAATGATCAAGACACAAAGCTGCTCTGCACACACGCCTAACACACGCCTAACACACGCCTAACACACGCCTAACACACACCTGAACAGCGCACACTGCGCTAACGGCGCTAACAGTTCAGTGTGTGGCAGGTCGGTTTGAACGAAGGCGTTTCCGTTGAGCTACACGACAGCAGGACGTCGTAAAGAATCCACAAGAGTTCATCCAAACACACAGGAGAACCACGTTTCAGTTTACAGAGGTCAATCCAGTGTTTCGACAAGGTCACATGTTTCGTACAAAAATCCCAGATCAGTCTCCTTTTACTCCTTGGCAATAAAAATGTTCACATCAATGAAAAAAAGTGAATGAAATGTCGAAAAAGAGTCATTATTTAAGGAAAAGAGTGGACGACCTTAAAACACTGTGGCTTCTCTTGGATGCTAAAGAATCATTCGTCTTTCTGACTCTAACACAGATTTATAGATTCAACGAGGTCCATCACACAATCAGCTTCTGCTTTCCTTTTGGATTTGATTTTTGATTTGAGCAGAAAAACATCCATTCTGCCAGTTTGGTGCAAAAACCACAGCAAAACCCCAGCGTCGGGGATTCTGTGTGAAACGGCCTGAAGCCGGAGGGTAGAGGTGTGAACTGGAGCCGGTGGTGACCCCCATGTCTGCTGGGTCTCTGGTTACCCCCCGAGAACCAACTGCCCCCCAGTGGTGAACCGGTGTACTGTCAGCTACCAAAGTCACATCTCCTTCATTTCTAATCCTTCAGTGATATCTCCTTCATCAGTTACATCAAAACGTCTCTTAAAAACCTCGTTGTCAATTATTTTCCAGGGGAATGTGTGCATGGGGTTACCATGGAAACATAAATAAACTCAAATCAAATAATGGTTATTTTTAACAATTTCAGCTGGAAGACAAACACCCAGCTAACAGCTAACAGCTAACAGCTAACAGCCACACGCGTGCATAGCGACAACACGGATGTGCTCGTCAATAAGGCATCGACACGTTCAGGGTGTGAGACACCAGGAGTCAGAGCTCTACTGGAGCTCTGCTGGAGCTCTAGTACAGCTCCAGCAGAGCTCCAGTAGAGCTCCAGCAGAGCTCCAGTAGAGCTCCAGTAGAGCTCCAGTAGAGCTCCAGCAGAGCTCCAGTAGAGCTCCAGCAGAGCTCCAGCAGAGCTCCAGCAGAGCTCCAGCAGAGCTCCAGTAGAGCTCCAGCAGAGCTCCAGTAGAGCTCCAGTAGAGCTCCAGTAGAGCTCCAGTAGAGCTCCAGTAGAGCTCCAGTAGAGCTGTTATTGCTACCGGTTGTAAAGACGAGCTCACGTCACCAACGAGTCAGAATCTCTGGAATCACCAGAAAATAAAAGTTTAAATAGAAAAACTTCAAAATGTTGATTTAAGCAAAAAGAATTTAGGATCAGTCCTTGAGGTCAAGGTGGGGGCTGGAAAAGACACTGAACACATGTAAACACGGGGGGGGGGCTGTCAGGGGGGGGTGAGCTGCTGTCGGGGGCCTTCAGGCCTGCCACTAGGGGGTGCTAACAGCCCTGCTCGTTCTCCTCCATACTCAGGCTGCTCTTGCGGCTGCTGTCCTGGGAGGCGTTGGGGGAGGCGGAGGACAGCAGGGGGTCCCCCCCCCTGACGGGGGACATGCTGTCCTCCATCAGGACGTCGTGTTTGGAGCCCGTCTTGCTGTGGACGCCGTAGCGGCCCTCAGGGAAGCCGGCGCGGCCTTCGTGTAGCTCCAGGGGGCTGGGGGTGTCCGGGGGGCAGGAGGGGCGGTGCTGGTGGTGGGGGGGCAGCGCGTACGGGTCCTGGGGGCAGTCGTCCAGAGCGTTCTCCTGCTTGATGGGCCGGGGGCACAGATCAGACGAGCAGAGCGCCGAAGACACAACGGCCAGACCGTGAGCTCGAGCCTGCATCTCCAGCTCCTGAGGGCAGAGAGGTCAGTCAGGGAGGCAGGGGTCAGGGGTTAAAGTTAGGGGTTGAAGTTAGGGGTCAGGGGTTAGGGGTTGGGGGTCAGGGGTTACCGTTAGGGGTCAGGGGTTTGGGGGTTAAGGTTAGGGGTCAAGGGTTAACGTTAGGGGTCAGGGGTTAGGGTTAGAGGGTCAGGGTTTAGGGTTAGGAGTTTGGATTGGGGTTAGGGGTTCGAGTTGGGGTTATAGGTCAGGGATTAGGGGTCAGGGATTAGGGTTAGGGGTCAGGGATTCTCTTTGCTCAGAGACAACAATGTTACAGTCGATTCACCGACGACACCTGAGTCCAGGTGAACTCCTCCTGACTCCTTGGGACTAAATGCTTGTGCTCCTCATCTAATCTAATCTAATCTAATCTAATCTAATCTAATCTAATCTAATCTAATCTAATCTAATCTACTCTGGTGGTCTACCTGGATCCTCAGCATCAGGTGGCGGTTGGCGTGCTCCAGCTTCTTCTGCCGGTTCTCCAGCTCCTTGGCCCTCTGCTGCTCGCGCTGCAGCTTCCTGATGTAGTCCACCGACGCCTTCAGGATGGTGCCTTTGTTCCAGCGCATGTCCCTGAACATCAGAGCAGGAGGAACCTCGTCACCATGGAAACAATAAGGCTAGACAAGGGAACGCAGGTTCCTTTGTAGAGCACCGTTCACACAGGTGTTCACAGGCAAGGACGTGCATTCACCTCAGAGCTTCAGGATGAAGATGAGCTGAAGGCAGAAATGAAACACAGCTGAAGCAGAGAGAGAGCTACCAGTCTGAGCAGAGCGCAGGTGTTCAGGTTGGTTCCACAGGTGAGGAGCATCTCACTGGGAACCCGTCCCTGAGGGGTTCAACGCTTCACATGGAGCTGAAGGTCCAGGATGGAGTTCAGTTTGAACTCTAATGAAAATGAAGTTCTGACAGGAGAACCTCCTGAAGCTCCTGCAGCTCCTGCAGCTCCTGAAGCTCCTGCAGCTCCTGAAGCTCCTGCAGCTCCTGCAGCTCCTGCAGCTCCTGCAGCTCCTGAAGCTCCTGCAGCTCCTGAAGCTCCTGAAGCTCCTGAAGCTCCTGCAGCTCCTGCAGCTCCTGAAGCTCCTGAAGCTCCTGATTACCATTTTGGGTACACGCTGTAACGGAACCCAACCTCCAGAAACGACCTAAGATAGCAGAGGGCACTACTTCCTGTTTCTGATGTTTGAACATGTTTTGGTTCATCTGACAGCATCCTTCAGGACTGCAGGTCGGTTACCATGGTTATATTATTTACTGTTGTGAAAGCTAATCTGCTTGAAGCCTGCTCAACAGGCATGGGAGGGTAATAAATGGAGGGTTAAGGTAGGAGGTGGTGGGCGGGGCACCCAGCTGGGGGCCCCCTCTCTTCTCTGGGGGCCCTTTCTGTCTTTAGGTTGGTGACTGAAACACCGCTGGAGGCTGGAGCTGCTGGAGCTGCTGGAGCTGCTGGAGCTACTGGTTCATACGTGTTCTCTCTTTACCAGCTGCTGCCCCAGTGAAAACACTCACGGGTCGTTGGACTTGGGGATCAGAGTTCCGAGTTCTTTGATTCGATCGTTGATGTTAAACCGTCGTCTTCTCTCAACTGCAGGAACAGAAGAAGAAAGAAGACAAAAACCCATCAGTCTCCACCATCAGAGCTGGTCCCCGCTTCAGCCTGAAGCGTCTCACTCACTCAGGTTGTGGTTGTCCTTCTTCTGCCTCTCCTTGGCCATCGCCCGTACCTCAGCTTCTGAGAGAAACGGGAACAGATCAAACACAGAGTCGAGCAGAGCGACACGCGTGCAGACGTGCGGCGCTCACGTGTGCCGCCTCATTAGCCACACGTACCCACAGGAAAGCCCTCAGGCCTCTGGTAGTTCTCAAATTTGCCACAGGATCCAGACTTGTCCAGCATGTGCATGATGGCCGGGGACTGAGACACTAGTGACCAGAAAGATTTCAGATCAAAATGTGCAGGAATGGATGCCAACACAGTCAAAGACGAGCCGTTTGTGCAGATCGTGCCCCCCGGGGAGGGGGGGGTCATACAAAGGCCTGGAGATTGGAGCTGCTGCTCCTCCGTCAACACGTCTGGAGCGTCTTTCCGGCGCACCTACCGGAGTATTCCCTTTTGATGTTGGGCAGGTTGGCGGGGCAGGAGTTGCTGATGGGCAGACCTTGCTGGGGCCCCCCCTGGTTGCCGTACACGTCCATCAGGTTAGCGGGGACGGGGATCTGAACACAGAACACAGCGTTAGCACTGGAGAGCTAGCTTAGCCCAATCAAAGGCTTTCATGTTTCCTGCTGTGTTCTGATTGGACAGTTCCTGACTGGCTGCTCATGTTCTTGATGTGACTGCAGAGGCGTGACCGCAGAGGCGTGACCGCAGAGGCGTGACCGCAGAGGCGTGACCGCAGAGGCGTGACCGCGGAGGCGTGACCACAGGCGATCGGGACTCTGATTCTCTGACAACTCTGACAGGTCAGTGGTCGCCGTCTCTGTGGAACTCTGACCTCTAGTGACCTTTGAGCTGGGGGCTTCTGACAGACAGGGTGGATCTTTAATGGGTAACCTCCTCTGACCCTCTGGACCGATGAACACAACGCGGGTTTGGCTCATCCTTCTATCTCGGGGCGTTGGAAAATTAACATCAGTGTTTAGTGGGAATTTACAGAGTCTGGGGAATTTCCACAGGAAATATTCCACAAAATCACTGATTAAAACTGACTTTAAAATTTTGCACAACAGCTGGGGGTAATTTCTCCTCTCGGTTAGCACAGTAGAGCTAACTTTAGCATTCAGATAAAAAATTAGCCGTTTAGCTTCATGTTAAATACGGTGGAATGTGAGACGTGCAGCAGGAGAAACGGACGTTACCGTGTTCGCCATCTGAAGTCCTGGATCCATCAGACCAAGGATGTCGTCACTGTAACTGGACTCCAGACTAATGATGTCATCAATGACATCATCCATCTAACCCATGGCAGCATAAAGAGCAACAGACACAAATCAGTCCGACTGCACAGGATGACGTGAACGTGTGTCCTTGTGAGCTGATCTGAGATTCAGAAACAGATTCTGAGAACTCCCCTCCACCTCATGCAGCTGAAACCTCAAGTCACACTAAGAACCGGTCCTGAGGGCCCCCCCAAAGCAAAGACTTATTTTGGAGCAGCCATGGACCGCAAGAGAGGAGATAAGTTTTGGTTTCCAGGCAACGCAAATGAATCAGTGGACTAAATACTGGGTAGACAAACCTAAACACAGGAGAAGGTCAGTGCTGCTCACTATTCATTTAGCTCACGCAAAGTTCACTGCAGGCCTGGAGGCCCAACGCGTCACCAGCTCCAGCCAGCAAGAGGGGTTGTAGTGTGGGTGTATTGATACGATCAAACCGATATGATCATAACGATACGATCAAACAGATATGATCAAACCAATACAATCATAACGATATGATCGAACCGATACGATCAAACCAATACGATAATAATGATACAATCATAACGATACGACCAAACCGATACGATCAAACCAATACGATCATACCGATATGATCAAACCAATACGATCATAATGATACAATCATAACGATACGATCAAACCAATATGATCAAACCGATACGATCAAACAGATACGATCATACCGATACGATCTTAATGATACGATCAAATCGATACGATCAAACCAATACGATCAAACCGATACGATCAAACAGATACGATCATACCGATATGATCAAACCATTAGGATCATAACGATACGATCAAACCAATATGATCAAACCGATACGATCATAACAATACGATCAAACTGATACGATCTTAATGATACGATCAAATCGATATGATCAAACCAATACGATCATACCGATATGATCAAACCGATACGATCAAACAAATACGATCATACCGATATGATCAAACCGATACGATCAAACAAATACGATCATACCGATATGATCAAACCAATAGGATCATAACGATACGATCAAACCAATATGATCAAACCGATACGATCATAACAATATGATCAAACCGATACGATCAAACAGATACGATCATACCGATATGATCAAACCAATAGGATCAAACCGATACGATCATAACAATATGATCAAACCGATACGATCTTAATGATACGATCAAATCGATATGATCAAACCAATACGATCAAACAAATACGATCATACCAATATGATCAAACCGATACGATCAAACAAATACGATCATACCGATACGATCAAACCAATAGGATCAAACCGATACGATCATAACAAAACGATCAAACCGATACGATCATAATGATACGATCAAACCAATACGATCAAACCAATACGATCATACCGATACGATCAAACCAATATGATCAAACCGATACGATCATAACAAAATGATCAAACCAATACGATCATAATGATACGATCAAACCAATACGATCAAACCGATACGATCAAACAGATACGATCATACCGATATGATCAAACCAATAGGATCATAACGATACGATCAAACCGATACGATCAAACCAACATGATCAAACCAATAGGATCATAACGATATGATCAAACTGATACGATCAAACCAGTACGATCATACCAATACGATCAAACCGATAAGATAATACCGATACGATCAAACCGATACGATCAAACCAATACGATCAATCGGGTCTATGGAGAGCGTCTCACGGGTTCTCTCACGGAGGTCAGTGACAATCAGATGACTTAAAGGTCAGGGGTCGCACCCATACCTCACCTCTTTCTCGCAGTTAGCGTTCAAGGTCAGTAAGGCCATGGGGCTGTTGGGGGCACTGTTGCCCGGCCCTGGCGGCATGCCCCCGTGGTCAGAGGACGGGTTGGGGCAGGGCAAACTCAACACCTGAGAACCCAGCTTCCCCAGGTAGCGCTTCACCTGCTGCTGCTGGGAGCGCTGGATGTGGTATTTGGTGGGGTTCTCCAGGTGAGTCTGGACCTGTTGGGGAGACAGGAAGTAGAACAGCTGCTGATTGGCTCATTGATTGGCTCATGATTGGGTCACGATTGGATCATTAATCACACAAATACTTTAGCAAAACAGCAAATCAGCTGAGAAGAAATAACTGTTATCCTGTTGGAGCAGCAGCAGCTGGGCTGCGTCTCACACCAACACTAAATATACATCAACGTGTCGCTGTGTGTGTGACACACACACACACACACACACACACACACACACACACACACACACACACACACACACACACACACACACACACACACACACACACACACAATCGGGACATTAAAATAAACCTGAGAAAGATCTCAAACGTCTAAACGTGTTCAGCGTCTCTGGTGAGTTTAATGAAGCGTCTGCAGGAAACACTTTGAAATGTTGTATTTATAGGCTGCATATTTAAAGAACACACACACACACACACACACACACACCCAAACACACACACACACACATACACATCCGCGTTCCCATTGAATTTGATAATTAATCCCAACACAGCGCCAACAATTCAGAAAATCAAATAAAGCAAAAAAAAAAAAAAAAAACTGACCAGAGGAGTGTGTGTAAGATCTCAACATGCTAACTGGAGCCGCTAACTGGAGCCGCTAACTGGAGCCGCGCTGCAGAATTCACACACGTGGAGGCTTAAAACTTCCTGTCTGAAGCAGCTGAAGCAGCTGAAGCAGCGGCGAACAGCCATTCTGGGGTTAGCGTGATAACAGATTAAAAAACGGCTTTAAGTCTAAAAGACACTGTAAACGTACCTCATAGGGATGGTATCCGAGCATCTGAAGCATGTTAACCAGCAGGATGGAGTGAAGCAAAGTGAGTCTGATGTCTCTGGGCTCTAGTGATGGGGAGACACTCCAGCTCCTCTTTAAAAGGCTTGAAAAGTCATTCGTTCTGCATGTCAGGGATCTCAGCGCAGCACAATGAGCCGTTTCTGTCTGCTGTTGTTTTATGTAAAATCTGAATTTATTTCTTTATGGTGAATCACTTGATGTCAGGACGTGGTGCTAACAGTCGTGTCTTTGTTTCACCAGGGCGTCCCTTCCACTCCAACCTGCCCCCAGCGATCGCTTCGCTGCATCCAGACGCAGCGCGCTAACAGCGCTAACCTCCATTATTCCTGTTCTTCTGTAAAACAACGTGTTAAAACCCGACATGGAACATCTCAAAACTGATCAATCACAGTCTCAGCAACTTCTTAAATCAATGCATTTGTCTGAAGCTCGGCAGCTTTTTTTAATTCGACCTAAGAAGGTCAGAGACTCTGGACGAACCCGAAGGTACCGCCAAGTGTTTCTGTTCACACCTGTTGGTGTGAACGACACACTCAGGTTCTGAAGTCCATCTCTATCTGGACCCGTCAGAACGTTTCATGTTTCAGCTGAAGCAAAGCCCCTCCACTCAGCGTCACGAAGCCAGAGTCACGTGTTTTCTCTCTGGTCGGTGGACATGGACAGCTCCGTCTCACGACGGCGGGTCAGGTGGGTTCTGCGACGGAGGTCCCTAAGGCCTCCAGAGGCCATGTTCACACAGCGACGGGGGTCAGCGATGGCTGCAGCACCGATGTGGTCAAACCAGAGGATGGAGGAAGCATCCAGTACCCAGAGCCAGTAGCCGGTAGACAAGGCCAGTAGCCAAGGCCAGTAGCCAAGGCCAGTAGACAAGGCCAGTAGCCAAGGCCAGTAGCCAAGGCCAGTAGACAAGGCCAGTAGACAAGGCCAGTAGTCACTAGCCAAGGCCAGTAGACAAGGCCAGTAGCCAAGGCCAGTAGACAAGGCCAGTAGCCAAGGCCAGTAGCCAAGGCCAGTAGACAATGCCAGTAGACAAGGCCAGTAGTCACTAGCCAAGGCCAGTAGACAAGGCCAGTAGCCAAAGCCAGTAGCCAGTAGCCAAGGCCAGTAGCCAAGGCCTGTAGCCAAAGCCAGTAGCCAAGGCCAGTAGACAAGGCCAGTAGCCAAGGCCAGTAGCCAAAGCCAGTAGCCAAGGCCAGGCTTGATCATGTGACCAGAGGAAACATCAGAACATCCTTCTGTCAGTTGTGAACTCATTCCAGACCGTGTGCTGCTGGTGACATCACAGATCCTGGACGGCTTGAGCATGGACCATAAAATGTTCCATCGGTTTCCATGGAACACGGGGCGTGTAAAACCTGGAGAGCCGCCTTTTACACCTGAGGGAGCTTTTGTTTTTGTTTGTTTCCATGGTTATAGTTTAGACACATGGTGATTCTGTAACACAACTGTAACACAATAGATGGAAATTTACACACACACCTCAAGGTCATCGCTCAGCACTTAACACACACAACAAGGTCATCGCTCAGCACTTCACACACACCTCAAGGTCATTGCTCAGAACTTCACACACACCTCAAGGTCATCGCTAAACACTAAACGCGCACACACAACAGGGTCATCGCTCAGCACTTCACACATACAAAAAGGTCATCGCTCAGGACTTCACACACACACAACAAGGTCATCGCTCAGCACTTCTAACACCTCAAGGTCATCGCTCAGCACTTCACACACACCTCGAGGTCATCAGTCAGCGCTTCACACACACACCTCAAGGTCATCGCTCAGCACTTCACGCACACACACAACAGGGTCATCGCTCAGCACTTCACACACACACAAAAGGGTCATCGCTCAGCACTTCACACATACAAAAAGGTCATTGCTCAGCACTTCACACATACAAAAAGGTCATTGCTCAGCACTTCACACATACAAAAAGGTCATCGCTCAGCACTTCACACACACCTCAAGGTCATCGCTCAGCACTTCACACACACCTCAAGGTCATCGCTCAGCACTTCACACACACAACAAGGTCATCGCTCAGCACTTCACACACACACAACAAGGTCATCGCTCAGCACTTCACACACACACAACAAGGTCATCGCTCAGCACTTCACACACACACAACAAGGTCATCACTCAGCACTTCACACACACCTCAAAGTCATCGCTCAGCACTTCACACACACAACAAGGTCATCGCTCACCACTTCACACACACAACAAGGTCATCACTCAGCACTTCACACACACCTCAAAGTCATCGCTCAGCACTTCACACACACACAACAAGGTCATCGCTCAGCACTTCACACACACACAACAAGGTCATCACTCAGCACTTCACACACACTTCAAAGTCATTGCTCAGCACTTCACACACACAACAAGGTCATCGCTCAGCACTTCACACACACAACAAGGTCATCACTCAGCACTTCACACACACACCTCAAGGTCATTGCTCAGTACTTCACACACACCTCAAGGTCATCACTCAGCACTTCATACACACAACAAGGTCATCACTCCGCATTCAATTTGATGTGATTACTACTGATTCTGCTGAGGCACACCACAGGACACACCACACTTGATGGAATGATTGACACGTGTTGGGCAGTGTCCCGTAGGGGGGGGGCACAACAAGTGTCCTAAGAAGTGCGCTTTCTGGAGTGTTGATGGTTTTGTGCCCCGCCCTGCAGACGTGAGGGGCTTTGTTCATTCTGTTTAATAAAACCTGGATTATTATCGCTCCTGGTCATTTAACACCAACTACACATCTAGAGTAGAATATAACTTTATTGATCCCTTAAGAAGGTTCCATCAGGGAAATTACTGTACTGGCCCGAATATAACACGACCCTGATTATAAGACGACCCCCTCTTTTTCAAGACTCAAGTTTGAAAAAAGACTTTTTGAACACCAAATTTAATTTTTATACAGAAAATAATTACATTACATCTGAAACAAATGATTATAACAACATACAGTATTCGAGAGAAAAAGCATGTTATTTTGCCTCATTCAAATCATGCAAAAACTGTCTATCACGTCTTAATATCTGAACATTTAAATATGTAAACTAAAGTGCCATCACATTTGTAAATGAATGGTGAGCGGCACCAACCTTGCTACCATCCGAGAACCGACCCACTTTTCTCCAGATTATCGCTACGTTTCTCCATTTTCTGTTATCTCTTCTCTTATTTTCTTCTCTTTTCTTTCTTACCGCTATTTTTATTTTTCTTCTTCGTCACAGGGGTTCGCTTTTGCCAGGGGAATTAAGTTCAGCATTCGCGTTAAAGATATCTGGTGCCATCTAGCGTTGTGAATGGGTATAATGTCTAGACTCCGAATGTAAGACGACCCCCACTTTTTCAGTCTTATTTCAATGCAAAAAACACCGTCTTATATTCGGGCCAATACGGTAATTTCTCCATCGCACTACACACAGCACAGTGAGTACACAAAACACAGAAAAAGCCCACATAAAGCACCAGCTCATAGAAAGTAGTACAACACCAAATAGAAAGAGTAATAAATAACCCATCAAGAATATACAAATAGAAAATCATGAATAGGCATAGAAATAAAAAAATAAACAGGCCTACTTAGGCACGGGTATAGTGAATGTCTATAGTGTTTGTCTTGTTTTTGCTGTATTGTCTGTGTCGTCCCTCAGCTCTCGTGTGGACTTTCTTCTTCTTCATCTCCCCCAGAGAGGAGTTGAGCAGTTTAATGGCTCGTGGGATGAAGGAGTTCTTAAGTCTGTTGGTCCTGCATGTTGGGGGGCTCAGCCTCTGGCTGCTCAGGCTCCTAAACATCTGAACATCTACTGGAGAGAGTGCTCTTAATATATTAAGATTTTTACTTACTGAATATTTCCTTATGGATGCAGAATCAACATCAATAACAAATGCAAGCAACTGGGAAATAATCAAGCCAAATGTATTCCATTCTGGTTTTTATTCATCACAGCACAAAAGTCTTTTTGTTAGCTGTTCATCGGACGACGTCGGGGTTCAGGCCTCAGGATGATCTGGCAAAGTGCCGACATTACATCTACTATATGACTGATGAAGTTACATTCGTCTACCTTATGGAGACCCAGAATATTATTAGAAAAATATCAATCTAATTTTAATCACAGGTTGCATTTGTTTAGGCTGAATCAAGGAAAGGTCAATAAAGTAGGAGAGGAAGATAAATGAGTGTAGCAGGATTATGTTCATTTTACAGCTACTTTCCCATTCTGTTAATCACCTTAAGGGCCTCAGATTTCTGCTTTAGAGCTCCAGACACATGGATGTAGCCGTGGATGTAGAGCAAAAATAATCAGCTAGTGATGCTGATCCACCGAGTAATGACAGCTTAAAAGTAATGTATTATCTCTCTGCCGGTATGAAGTGGAAGGTTTGACGGTATGACTGTAAACCTGCTCTCACAGTCGGTCTCCACGCAACACTTGATTTCTACCTGGAAAAGAATCCCCAACCCTCTATGCTAGCCCTGTTTCCAGTAAAAATGACTGGTCCAGCCATTGATTAGTCTCCAGACACAAACAGGACTCCGTTCTCTAAGTGAGGAGAAACACACTGATGGAAGCTGCTCAGATGATGCTCAATGAGCCCCAAACAGACCCAGATAACCCGAAAAGGCCCAAGAAAGAAAAGTGCTCTTGGGCAACCTCAATGAGGGGTGAAAAGGACATAACGTCAGACAAATCACAAGGCCGGACATTTAGTCCAGTTTTTAGGAAATTTGAGGACTTCCTGGTTGACATGACATCACAGTTCACTGACTGTGTGTGACGTGGTGGAGCACGTCTGCTCTTTCCAGAAGAAGGTGGACATCTCCAAGACGACTGTTAACATTTTCCAACACAGGAATTCATTCCGGGAGACAAATGTGTGTCCTCTCATGCTGAGTCAAACCAAACTGATGTAGAGACTCTGATGGAGAGACTCTGATGTAGAGACTCTGATGTAGAGACTCTGGTGTAGAGACTCTGATGGAGAGACTCTGATGTAGAGACTCTGATGGAGAGACTGTGATGTAGAGACTCTGATGGAGAGACTGATGTAGAGACTCTGATGTAGAGACTCTGGTGTAGAGACTCTGATGGAGAGACTCTGATGTAGAGACTCTGGTGTAGAGACTCTGATGGAGAGACTCTGATGTAGAGACTCTGATGGAGAGACTCTGATGTAGAGACTCTGATGGAGAGACTGTGATGTAGAGACTCTGATGGAGAGACTGTGATGTAGAGACTCTGGTGTAGAGACTCTGATGGAGAGACTCTGATGGAGAGACTCTGGTGTAGAGACTCTGATGGAGAGACTGATGGAGAGACTGTGATGTAGAGACTCTGATGGAGAGACTGATGGAGAGACTCTGGTGTAGAGACTCTGATGGAGAGACTGTGATGTAGAGACTCTGGTGTAGAGACTCTGATGGAGAGACTGTGATGTAGAGACTCTGATGGAGAGACTCTGATGTAGAGACTCTGATGGAGAGACTGATGGAGAGACTGTGATGTAGAGACTCTGGTGTAGAGACTCTGATGGAGAGACTCTGATGTAGAGACTCTGGTGTAGAGACTCTGACGGAGAGACTCTGGTGTAGAGACTGTGATGTAGAGACTCTGGTGTAGAGACTCTGATGGAGAGACTCTGATGTAGAGACTCTGATGTAGAGACTCTGATGGAGAGACTCTGATGGAGAGACTCTGACGGAGAGACTCTGACGTAGAGACTCTGATGTAGAGACTCTGGTGTAGAGACTCTGACGGAGAGACTCTGATGTAGAGACTCTGATGTAGAGACTCTGGTGGAGAGACTCTGATGGAGAGACTCTGATGTAGAGACTCTGGTGGAGAGACTCTGGTGTAGAGACTCTGATGGAGAGACTCTGATGTAGAGACTCTGATGTAGAGACTCTGATGGAGAGACTCTGGTGTAGAGACTCTGATGTAGAGACTCTGGTGGAGAGGTTCATCACAGGGCCAAGGGAGACAAACACCTCCCCAGTCTGGAGCATCACTTCAGATCTCCTGCAAAACTCATGTTGTGTCCCAGAAACGCATGAACTGGCCGGGCGTCTTCAGTTTGAACGAGTCCATACCAGTGGGACTGTAACCAGTCAGACATCAGCGGGGGAGGGGGGGAGTGGGGAGGGGAGACGGAGGGAAAGGGGTGAGGGATTGAGGGGGGAGGAGGGGAGGAGGGAAGGAAAGGAGGCCTCTTGCAAGTTCAATTGAAAACCCGTGGTCTCTCAAATGCTGTCTGTGTGCAGGGTGTCCACACGGCCGCGTTCCAAACATCTCTAAGATTTAAAGACAAACGTGTCCACACGGCCGCGTTCCAAACATCTCTAAGATTTAAAGACAAACGTCTTGAAAACTTTCCGTCATCAGCTGTTCCAAAAGCCACAGAACGGATTCTAGACATCTGAACTCCAGAAGTTCTGACCTTTACTTTACCCAGAGCCACTTCATGTACTTTACCAGAAATACACCGTTTGGGTCATGGCATCAGCTGCGTATTCGCAGCATAGGCAGCAGAAACAAGCCGCCCTGTTGTTCAGCAGCTTGTTTTGGAGCCCAGAAGGCATCAGCAGCACAGAGTCCTGCTGTACTGACAGACCCCACTGGTGTTTGCTTTCTACTTGCGTGCTTTGGGCGTTTCATGATGATCCTACCAGGACGCATCAACGTGAATGGCTCCATTTGCTACGCAGGCTGGAAGAATAGGTCGCTTTGTGTGGGGGGAGCTGCTAACGTGCTCTGTGAAACCGTGATGGTGATGGTAGAGATACATCAAGAGCGTCCTGCGGTCTCCTCCGTCTCTGACGTACCGTCACGCCGCGACGCAAAAGCCTGGAAAATCAGCGCCGAAAACAAATCCGTGTCCCTCAGTGATGAAT